>NW_015507484.1:9207-9559 GCF_001515645.1 Sinocyclocheilus grahami | reverse complement strand
AGCATAAGGTGGCACTAGAGGGATTGAGATAGAGACTCCAAATTTGCTATGGTGACAGATCAGACTGTGCTCTATCAGTGTGCCTAATTTCATAACTTTCCTGCAAACGGTTCTATGGAATACCATAGGCTTCTAGAGTGGAAGAAGAAGAACGCCAACGATTACAATACAATCTACACGCCTTCAGTGCTTGGCCCCTGATAACACACTACCAGTATGGGGTTGGTAGGATTTGTTATTGTTTTTTAAGGCCTCATATGCTGACCAAGGCTTAATTTATTTAATCAAACATACAGTAAAAACAGTCATATTGGGAAGTGTTGTTATAATTTAGAATGACTGTTTTCTATTT
>NW_015507484.1:6700-9021 GCF_001515645.1 Sinocyclocheilus grahami | reverse complement strand
CCTAATCGAGGTGAGGGATAGAAAAGCATACGTTGTATTCACGTGCCTTCATGTATTAGCAATTAACTCCTATCATGTTTACTAGTATTACAAGTTGCTCTTGTTACTTATGATCTTAAATGACACTCAGAAAACTTGTACAAAGAAAATAGTTTAGCTGCATTCATAACAAGTACAAGATTTTAAAACGCACTTATACAGAGTTGCTTTTTAAATAAGCATGACATGCTCAAATGCAGTTAGTGTTTGAGAACAGGCGGCCCACTCAGAGCGAACAGTAATCAGTATGTACTGTATGATTATTACACCAGAGGGGTCTTATGTAAGCCATCACTGAAGACTTGTCATAATCTTTACTTAAAGCATTTGTCAAGTCTTAAATTCTTATGTAACAGTGATTGTTAATGAGTGCCTGATGCAGTTTTCTCTTCGGACCTTTTCCTGAATTAAATACGGCACTAATGAAGACAATGTACAGCAGTAATAATGCATCCATAATGGTGCCACAAAACTCTGAACTGTCTCTTTAATTTACATGGTGCAGAGCACTATGCACTGACCTCAAAACTGCAGTAACCCAGTTTTTAATGTCTTCACAGTGAGAAAATTAAAGACACAACTATATTATAGTTTTACTATTATAGTTTTTATTAATCTTTTGAATTAATGTTTTATTAATATTGTTTTTTTATAATATTAATGTAGTTTTTTCCATTTTCTTTCTCATTTTAGTTAGGTTTAGTAAGGTTTTTTTTTTTTCATTGTATAATTTCTTTTAAACATGTCTATATAGTTTTTATTTATTTTATCTCACTTTGTTATTATAGTACATGTACATGAGGGAAAAAAATATGTTTTGTTAGCAGTTAGCTAAAATTAAGTTTAAAGTTGTTGTTTTTTAATGTATTTTATTTTATTTTTAGTAACGAAAATGTTTAATGGTAACAGAATATACATTGATCTGACACACAATTTGTAACAATTCAGGATGTTTTCCAGCAAGACATATTTTTATGACCTCACTAAATATTCTGTATAATTACAGAGTCCCTGCAGGTCCTTAAAGTCTTGAATTCAGTTTTATCAAATTTAAGGCCATAAAAAGTCTTAAATATCTTAAATGATATAAGAAAAGTTTCATTACAATTTCATGAGGTCTTAAATTTGGGTACAGAAAAAGAGAAATCGCAATACAACTTAATGTGTTTATTATACTTCAGAAGGCTATTATTTAATAGTGATATTACAGTCATAGTTTCTTACAATACAAAATCTCTCTTTGCTCTTTCCACAGACCCAGATTGACCGTTACATTGACGTTGCACGCACTCAAGTCAACACTACAATTGCCAAGTGAGTTATGTTTTGAGTAGAGTTAATACAGTATGAAATACCATCTGTGCATGCTATTTATCTATAAAGAACTGAGTCTTGGAAATGGCTGCCAATTAGTCCCTGATGCCACATAGTAACATTGCCACCTAATGGGTGTTTGTCTGGGGGGTTTTTTTTCCTCCTTTAGGCTACAAGAGAAACTCCCGGGATCGTTGAAGCGCTGTAAAGCAGAATGATGCTCCTCTCCGATCCCTCGTTACCATGTTTACCATCCTTCTATCTTTAGCGTCTCCCCTTACCCTAAGCCCCGCCCCCTACTCCTATCTTTCCCTGTTTAACCCCACACCTTAAAACAACCATCTGCACTGAACCAGCTAGTATGTAAAATCTAAAAAGCTTCTTGATATTCTATGTTAACTCTGCAGCTTATTAATGAGCATTAAGAAAAGAAGCTCGGGGCACCAGGAGCTGGTGTTTTTCAACACAAAAAGTGATGTAATGCTACTGGATGCCCATTTTGATGGCCAGTGCATGGAAGGATTTGTGAACTAGACTGAACTTATGACTTGGTTTTGAGTGTTGGGATGGGTGGTGCTGTAGTAATGAATAAAGACAGGTGTTTTACTCAAAAGCAAATGTCTGTACTTCTAATTTCACTGAAAAATGCTGACAAAAAAAATGTAAAACTAAACAAAAAAGAGAGCGAGAACCTTATGAAACATACTTCCCCCTTTTTTTCTTCGAAAAATGTGTATGTATTCATCTGAAATGCACTGAACATTATTAGACTTGCATGTTTTGATCAGTCAGGATGGATCGGGACGCTATAGCAGCAGTGATGATTCGGTCTAGTTCACTATCCTCCCTGTTATTGGTGCAATTTTTTAATTTTGTGTATGTATATATAGTTCGATTACAATAGGCTCTTTGCTGTGAAGTAGTTAGTGTTGCTTTTTATATTTAAAAATCAAATATACAGCTCTTAT
>NW_015507484.1:4664-4979 GCF_001515645.1 Sinocyclocheilus grahami | reverse complement strand
CAATATTACTGTTTTTACTGTATTTTTCATCAAATAAATGCAGCCCTGGTGAGCATAAGAGACTTATTTCAAAAACATTAAAAAGTAAACATTAATTAGATCCCAAAGTTGAATATGTACAACTAAAGTTGTCTGAATCTATAATTTGTACAAGAAATGTTTAGCAAATATATTTTTATTTCAGTTAATTTAAAAAACTAGGCTTTCCATATCGACATTAATTGACATGATATTTTATTGATTATTGGTGTTGCAGTAAATTATACAAGAGAAACAAAAGGAATTATATTTAAATCCAAGAAGGGTGTATATACA
>NW_015507484.1:1988-3606 GCF_001515645.1 Sinocyclocheilus grahami | reverse complement strand
GTCACATCCTTCAAAAACAAACAAAAAAATGGTTTAACCCCGCAGCAAACTTCCTGAGTGAAGGAAAACAAAAAACAGGATGTCGAAAACTCATCCCTAACCCTTCTCTTTCAATTAAGTGCTCTGGCTCGTAGTGCATTCGGTATTAACATAAGCATTACCGTTAGCATTCTCTTTATGGCCGTGGTTCGAACCCGAAAAACAGTCATCTGAATGAAAGTGCGCTGAGATCTGGTTGTAGCAAAGCAGGACCAGCTGCCTCTCTTCTGGGTTGTAGTCCAGCGAGTGAGGGTGCACTTGTAGGATGTGTCTCTTAATGGTGCTGACCTTTAGCGTTGCGAGTGTAGCGCCACACACCATGCAGATCAATCCGTGCTTCTTGCAGTCGTAGTCCATCAGGAAGTCCATCTTCCAGCGGGCCTGGTAATTGCGCCGCTGGTCCTTCCCCGGGTAGTGCCTGTGCCGTGCAGGCGTCTGCGTTGACGATGTGATATTTGTGCTATTATTGTCTTCTGTTTCACCTCCTTGCTCTGTGGTTTTCACAGGAGACACCTGAGTGTCACCAGCAGCGTTTGTAGTGACAGGGCCACTTTCTGAGTCTTCAGTGGCAAACAAAAGAAAAAAGGGAGAATCATTACTGATTTTAAACAAATGTATTCCTAAAAGGATTTTTCTTTAACACAAACAATTTCATGCAGAAATTGTTGAATTCTGACATCAAAACCATAAGCACATTTACATAACAATCTTGTTCTAGCTAATGAAAACAGGTTTTCTTAACCAGATAGCACTACTCTAAGCTAGTAGGCTTAGCTGCTAGTACGCCATGAATATCTTTACATCCTTAAAACAAGATAAATGTACCTGAGTGAGAAGCTAAATAATCTTTCGTTTTTAAGCTGTTCACTTGCTAATAAGCGAACGCTAACTGAAAACACTAGGAAAGAGAAGTGTTTTACTATGTTTAGCTTTTGAAATATGAAATGCAATATAAAAGACAATAATGAGCATATTTTCATGATTAAGTACAACTTGAATAGCATTACCCAGATAGCACACGTACGTCTGCAAGATGTCTGTTAAAGATTGCTTCATCTGGAAAGCATCTGCTGTGTACAAACATCTGATAGACATCTTTAAGATGTCAGTTTCACATACATTCTAAATCATAAACATCTTAAAGACATCTTCTAAACGTCTATTTGACATCTGATAGGAAACGTCCTATAGACATACTGCAGATGAGCAAATGCTCGAAATAATATGACTTGCAGATAGGGTTGCCACCCGTCCCTTAAAGGGGTCATATAATGCTACATGCACTTTTACAAGTTGTTTGAACTGAAATGACTGAAATGTGTTTTGGCAGTGTGTGTACACAACCACCCTATAATGATAAAAATCCACCCAGTGTTTTTTTTTAATCTCGTTAAATGTTTTCCCCTTTCTCAAATCAAGCCGATCTCAGATGCCTGTCTGTGTGACATCACACAGACAGGCCCCTCCCACAATAGTTTGATTGACAGTAGCGTTTCAGCACAGACTGGACTGGTGCTTTATCTTAGACCTGCCCTGAGTGAGCGGTCATCAGTCCACCATTGTTTCACCTCTGGAGCAG
>NW_015507484.1:0-526 GCF_001515645.1 Sinocyclocheilus grahami | reverse complement strand
GGGGGGGGGGGGGGGGGGGTCGTGAATGGGTGTCCATTCATGATCAATTTGGCCTAGCTGAAGGTGGCAACCCTACTTGCAGATGTAAATTCAGACCTCAAATAGACGTCTCCATGATGTATGTCTGCTATCAGGGTACATACTTAAAACAAGAAACATTTACCGGAGATTCTATATATCTTTAGTTTTCAAGCTGTTAGCTTGCTAAGCAAAGGCTAACTGAAAACACTAGGAAAGAGAGACATTTAATTTGACCATTTTTAGCTTCTAAAATACAATGTTATATGTGATATGTAATTTAAAGGACATTTATCAACATATTTTCATGATTAAGTATTTCTTGAATATCTTTACATCCTTAAAACAAGGTAAATTTATCTGATAAGCTAAATAATCTTTAATTTTCAGGGAAACAATTTTGCTTCTCAGGATCTCTTTCAAATGTTTTTTAGAAGACGAAATTAATGTTTAAGAACTTTGGTTCCCTGATAGCACACGTACATCACAGAGACGTCTATTTGACATC
>NW_015507483.1:67082-69350 GCF_001515645.1 Sinocyclocheilus grahami | reverse complement strand
AAATGACACAGTTGCCTCTGCAAATGCATTTTTCTTTCAAGTTTGCTTTTGTTAACACTTGGTTAGGTTTAGGGTACGGTATAAGTGGTATGTTAATATCAAAGGTGATAGAGCATTAACATTTTCGCGCCACTCAACAGACATTTAATTTATGATCTAATAAAATGTTGCCACAATTACACTTAACTGTTTTGGATCAAATTAAACACACTATTTCAAACTGCAGTGAAGCATGCTACTCAATATTCATTTGCAACCATTTTGTTTTTAATAACACTGTTTAATAAACTTGCATCTGGCTCTTGTGGACATGTAATCTAAAATGTGCAACGAAATATACACCGAGAAATGTATTTCAGGTTTTCCAGATATGTAGGCAGAATCATGTATTTCCAATGAGCCTGGGTTGACCATTCTTGAAAGTCCCCCCCCCCTCCCCCTATCAAAATTCTATTATTCAAATGACATAGCATAGTAATATACCATATTGTTTTTTGTTTGTTTTTTACCTGCAATTTATTGTTCAACTTAATTATAAAATGTCAAATGAATTTAAAATCCACTTGGCAAAAAATCTGAGAATGTCCTCACACATATTTAATTTAAATGGGCATGATACCCCTGAGTTTAGACACTGTTTTTGTATTGCTATTTTTATTGTATTGCTGTAAGTGTATGGTTTGTATTTCTGTGTTTAACTCAAAGGAAGAGAGAAATGGAGAGGGTCGACAGATTATTTGAAATTAAATTAAATGGGCATTCTATAGTAACCATTCAGTTAGAATTGCATCAACCCATTCATCTTTTGGATTGTATTGCTGTCCTCCCATTCAACACCCAGTTGAACCTGTGGCTCTACCATCATCATTACACACTAAAGTGCATGAATCGTTATTTGCTGAGTGCCCCACAGGAAAAAGCTAAATCATAATAAGATGTATCCCTGCTTTCAGCCAGTGACACCAAGATCTGATCCAATCAACTCACCCTGAGCATCACTGAGACATAACACTATCACAGCTAACACAATACAGACAAAACTGTAATTCTAATTTAGCACCCGATGGCATCAGACAATATAAAAGGTTTTAGAAACATATCAGATTTGACAACGGTTGAGAGTTCACAAAGACAGGTATTCAGGCATTCTGTCTGTATCTGATTGAGACCTTTTAAAGCTCCCAGCATTAAAACATTAGTCTAGCACTTGTAGCTATGTGAATTTTGACCTTGCTATTAACAGTCAGACACATAATAAACCAAGGATCTACCCAGATAAATAGCTGCTTCTCTATTCTCATAATTGTTTGAAAACAATAAGAAAAACAAAATAATTAATTGTATTGTTTCACAAATAATAATCATAAGTTTTGATACATGCATAACATGTCTAGTTGCACAAATAACAGGTCATGCTGTGTGGTTTAGTTGGCTAGCACAGTTTTGATTGACTTTTAGAATTAAGATCTCTCTTTCAGTAATATGACATGTTAGACATAACAATCATTTAAAGCATTAATAATAATCATTGATGTTTTTTTCTTACATCTGCCTGGATGTCAAACCTGCCACTTAAAAAAAAAAGTGTTATCGAAGTCTGCCATTATGAAAGAGATATCTTAATCAAATCCATTTTGAAAGGACAAACTGATTGTATGCCCCAAACGCTCATCCTAAACCATGTGCTTCACTGAACCAAAATATTTATTGCCCCATATCTATGTTTAAGAGCTGGGATAGGAAATATTATTTCATGTATTCAGTATGAACTGTCCCACACACATCCAGCATAAGGGGATGAGTGGGGCGGGGCCGAGAGCCGTGGGACCGGAATGAGGTAGGTGTCGCTCATTACCATTTACTCCACCAGCCTCGCTCCGCTCCCATGGCTCTCGGCCCCGCCCCGCCCCGCCCCACTCATCACAGTAAAATAAGTGACACTTTGCTCTTGCGCTTAGTAGTTCTACCAAAAATGCAGTGGTTGAGATGCTGTGCAGTGGTTGAAATGCTGACTGGAAGAGCTGGCAGAAAGACCCCACCTGCTGCAGACATTCTAGCACAGTTCTTTGAAAGAGCTTTTCCACCCTGGCGCCCAAAGGGGCAAACATCTGTTCTTTCACAGTTAGTATGTAACAGAGCAGGACAGAGTTTTCTCTATTTCAGAAATCAGCAAACTTGTGAAAGCATTCACATTACACTTAGGACTACGAAGTTATTAAGATCAAAATACTTTAATGTTGTTTATATTAATATACCATTTATTAAAAC
>NW_015507483.1:43114-66134 GCF_001515645.1 Sinocyclocheilus grahami | reverse complement strand
ACTATATGGATGTTGAGTGGCATGGTGGTACATGTGCAGAGGAGACGCGCAGCAGTTTAAGTTGGTGTTGACACGGAAGAGTTAGCTCTGACAATAAAAGTCGCTGAAGTTCTATTTGTCCCGTGAGACTGGAGGTTTACCATCTTTTCCTCAAACAGTCATTTTGAAATGTATGTGGTATATGATATACTATAGCTCATCACAGCTCTACATTCATCATGATCAGAATGCACAAAACTGAAATTGTCCTCCTTTATTTTAAATCTTTAAAAATAACTATATTTGAACAATGCATTTGTGATTGAACTAAATGTTTTCATTTCAGAAATCTAATCACCTTAAGTAAGACTGATACTGCTTGAATATCATTATCCATGAATATCAATTATTAACACACCCACACTAAGCTTTTCAAATACATCAATATGACAATGAGTATTCGAATTATAAACCACAAAAATCATAAATGACTTAATAATCATAAATACCTGTACTCATAGACACATACACAATCACATGCGCAATTGGCAATGATCCTTCTCAACAGACAAGGCAAACTTCAACAGTTGCCGCACAGGGTAAAGCTCACAGCTCTTGGCAAGCACATTGCAAGACAGATGGGAGAGCACTGACCTGCCATACCAGGGGCTCCACATGGTCGACTGTAGAGGAGAGGCAGACACTGAGGACAACAGTGTGAGAGGACGAGGTGAGCACGCTGGCTATGATGGCATCTCTCATGGAGAAGGGAAGCATGGTGTATACCACAAAGATGATGAACAAGAAGAAAGACACCTAGAATCAGTAAACAGAACAAGAGACAGTAAAACATTATGACAGATTCTTTTGGTTATGTCAGGTGTTAGTTGTCTAAGCAAAAAGGCTGAACTGTTTTCTCAGTTTTGTCATGTCAGGGCAGGTTGTAATTTTTCATTGTGTTGTTTTAAGCATGTTTATACAATGTAATTTTGTATATACAAAGACTTCAGTGGCACCTGCATACTCAAAACTTTTGGATTTTCAGGTATTACGTTAAACACTAATGTGCATATAGCTGCAAGCAGTGTTTGGTAATCAACATGAAAAGTAATTTGTATTTTATTTATTATTTTTTAAACACGAAAAACATAAAAATGTTTAATTCTGAATTAAAAGAATCACGTAAATGACAGCCTATGTTTTCAATTCAAAAGACAAAATTTGACTAAATAGTTTGTGAATGTGAATAGTTTGAATCACTGGATATTACTGTTTACCTACTCTTTCACTGTTGAAAATGGGATTTTTGTGAATAGTAAAGCCCGTCTTCTTTGATTTGACTGGCCATCTCAATTGTTTTGACATTGATGAGCACTGTCAGAGTGCTGAAACAAACCAGCCTTAAAAATGTACCTTTTAAAATATCAAATATTGGGCGGGACAAGTGGCCATTTCTAATTATTGGGGGGACATGTCCCCCACAGTGTCTATGGTGGTTACGGTCCTACTACAGATTTCAAAATGTAATCAGCCTGTTCATAGGCGCGGGAAGTGTTTTTTTCTGTGGGCAACTGTTTAACTGTTGGGAATAAAAAAAAATTGGAGTGTCTATTTACACTAAGTGCAAATAGCCCGCATTGTTGGCAGAGGCTATTTACACTAACTCCACCCACCAACGTGTGACTGGGCTAGTCAACATTTCAAAAGATGGTAATCAATAGTCCGATTCAGTGGCGTAGATGGTAAAGCATGTGTCAGAAATTGTCTTTCTTTGTTATAAAAATATGCTCATTTTCATAAAAATATCTAGAATTTAATGGGAATAAAACAAAAATCACCAAAAAATAATAATAAAAAAAAACCCAGCATAAAAAGTTAGATTTTTTTTTTTTTTTAAATTGACCAATATAAGCTTTCTGGACCAAAAAAAAAAATTATGTCATTTTTGGCCTTCGCGTCATTTTGACGCACGAGCGACACTTTTGTTATAGGTTCAGGAGGGACGGATGAGGGTTAAAGACAACTCTCTCCAAGACTTTCAATAAAAAGGGGAGTTTGGAAGTAGGTCTAAAATTAGACAGAATTGAAGGGTCCAGATTATTCTTTTTTAAAAGCAGTTGCACAATAAATAGCATGTTTAAAAACAGCTGGTTCACGTCCCAAATTGAGAAATGTATTAACCAAAGATAAATTGCTTGACCCAACAGTGATAAAAACATCTTTAACTAATTGTGCAGGGATACTGTCAAGGGGGCAGTTTGTAGGACGAAGCTTTTTAACTATGTCAAAAAGATGTGAGAATGTTACTGGCTCAACAGCTTGGTAAAAAGAGAAGACGGGGGTGGGGGGGGTGTCACTGATAAATGTAATGGGTGAAAAACTAAAACTAGCAATTTTGTCCATAAAATATTTCTGGAAATTTAACATAATATTAAAAATGGCACAATGCAGTCTGAGTCACGAGGGTTAACGAGAGTTAATAACATTGAAAATAACCTGAGGCCTCAAAAATTTAATTTTAACAGATTTTATTGTCTCTTTCATGTCTTATTGTGCTTAAACTGTCAAATACACAAAAGCTTGTTAAAAACACACGAGTTACAAAAACAGTCAGTTATGTCTGTGAAGCTAACCAGCTGGGAAAGAATGATTATTTTATGTTTATTTTAGATCTGTGTGGCAGCAGCGTAATATACAGTAAATAAATAAATCCACTGCTCTCGTCTCCTCTGAGGCTGGGACTCTAAATAGTGTTCTGTGATCATCTGTGCAGCTAACGATAAAACAGTTAGCATGCTTTGCGCAAACTTTTGCCATGGCGTTAGAACTGGTACACCATTGTCGCTTGCAAAAACACAATGGCGGCGCAGTGGGTGGAAACGTGCAGATTAAGGGGTGGTGATATTATTAATAAGATCCCTTTGCCACGTCACAGAGGGAGCGAAATCTGACGTGCTTGTTTTTTTTTCAGACGCTTGCAGAAAAAGGCTTACCAAAACAAAGTTACTGGGTTAATCTTTTTCACGTTTCCTGGGTTGGTAGATGCACCGGTAGGGTGGCCATATGTGCCATTTATACGGGACACGTCCTGGCCATGATTTTATATTGCCTAAAACATCCAAAGTAGTTTGACCAATAACATGCAGGCATTGTACATAATCGCCCAATCGTGGCGCGTCGCACATGAGAAAGTGAAAACGATGAAAGCGATACAAATACGTGCACGTGTTTGTTTGTTCGTTCGACTTGAAGCTGCGAACCGATCATTGTATGACACCAAAGTACTGCGAGAGCGATTTGAAAGCATAAGGAGCCGTCTGCTCTGCTCCCTATAACTATCATGAAATAATGTCATACAACGATTGATCTGCACAGTGCTAACAGTCAAAACCTTGATATTTTAAGCAATATAGAAATCCTGGCAAGGGTGCGTTCTGTAAAAATGGCCTGTATGGTCACCCTATGCACCGGGGACCCAATTATAGCACTTAAAACTGGAAAAAGTCAGATTTTCATGATATGTCACCTTTAAATGTCAATGCAGTGCAGTAAGCTCTGGGGCGTTTTTGTGTATTTTCACCAAAATTTGACATACAATATCAAATGTTTAACCTACACACATACAATGGAGGAAATTTAAAAAAAATGGTGTCATTGCATAGAAAACCCTTTGAAATATGATTGTAATTCTTCATAAATAACATTATATATGTTTTAAATGTTACAACATTAAAAAAAGCTTTTTTTGAAAGTCTGTTATTCAGGTTCTATTTGCTTCAGCTCTCTGCAACTTATATTGTTTGATTCCACTAGGTGCCAAGATGTACCAGAAAAAATAATCTTTCAAATAACAGCTTCTAAACAGGAGTTATTGAATTATAACCGAAGGGAGTAAAAGTGTCCCTTTTTTGCGTCTAAAAGTGTCTTTGTGAGTTTCCTTTGCAAAAACAGGTTTTATAAAGCATTGCCCCCTGAATCCTATTTTACTATGTGCCATAGCACTTTTCTTGATTTTTTACTGAATTATGTTTCATTTTTATGTTTGTCTAAGTAGTAATATACAAAATGGCATAAGCGAACTATACCAAATATCAAATTTTGTGTTTTATACAATCAGTTTTTTTCTTTTCACATGTGAAATCCATGTGGTTTATTACAATCTAAAACAGAATCCACATCCTCCAGCTTTATATCATTCCATTTATGTGCATAATTTTAGTCCCTTGTCCCCTGCATCACCTCTGCATCAGCATCCTGCGTGCATTCACCTGCTGCCTCCTGAAGATGAGATGCGAGCTGTGCTGCTAACTGCTTCTGCCACGGGCTTGCGGCTGCTATCTGGTCTTCAGAATGTGAAACAAAGAAATAGCTGTTTATAAACACAGCACTGTAATAATATCCATGTATATTTACTGAAACGCATCCTGTACTGTACTTTAGTGTCAATACATAGTTTATCAGATTGTTAGCTGTGCTTTTACGTTTCAAAATAATGATTCTATCAAAAACGGAGCAAAAGCACTCATATGCGCTCACCAGAAGCGCGTCCTTTCCTCTCCACGGTACCACTGAGCGTTCTTCATCATCTTTAGCTTTCAATTTTTTGCTTTCAAAATATCGCTTTTATCTGTGCCTTTCAGCGTGTAATTATCGCCTTCAAAACAGTCCAAAAAACTACAAATCCCGAGTGCAAAACAGCTCCAGCACTGATCCTCTCTCTCTCCCTCCTGTCTATTGACCCAGAGGTGACAAATTTCACGGTTCTGAGTGGCCGGCGTGCTTGAGTGGTGTGTAATCTGACCTATTGCTGCCCACTGAGCAGCCCTGAGTAGCCCAGAGTTGCAGAACATACGAGCCGCTGGCCGGAGTTGCTATTCTTTGGAGAGTGCGTGTTTGCCAAAAGAGCTCTTTTTTTCTCTGGTTCACCTCTGCTGCACTTCTGCGACAAAACAGTGGATTTCTCACCAATGCGAGCACACAGAAACTGGAAAATTGTCTCGTTTGAAAGAGGAGATCCTAATCTAAAAGATAATATAGAGTTGTTGGCTGATTGTGGCTGACTGAAGCAATAGTGCGAGTAGGAATGTGATGCATCTGAATGTTTCCTCAGAGGAATCAAATTTATGGTATTCTTTGTAAAGAGACTCTAAGCTTTCAAATGATACCATCATTTGATATCACATGATATCAAATGAGCCCATATATGGCCTGGTACCATATAAGGAAGGCTTTGCAAATGAAGCATAAACATTTTTTACTCGGTTTTGGACCCGCGTCCGGGTCCGCAGAGCTTAAGTGGTTTTAAAACTGAACACAATCTTGCTACTCAAGCTGTGTATGAACAGTTTATATCTATATATTTATTTGCTTCTTTTCCGTTTTGCATTTACTTGTACATTTACTTTCAATACTTAAGTATGTTTAAGATGAAAAATAAATGTTTCGTACTTAAGTACAATAAATATCACATACTTTAAGACTTTTACTCAAGTAATATTCTAAATGGTGACTTCAACTTCTACAAAGTCATTTTCTAGTAAGATATCTGTACTTTTACTTGAGTATGGTTTTCATACACCACTGCTTTCAAGACACTTTTCACATTATCTTCTTTATCATCTTGTGTTTGAAGATAAACAATACACTTTTCTCCAGATCACTAAATGTCACCAAGGCAGTCACAATACATGGAGAGAGTTATCTGCTGTTCCTCTCTTTTGGGGAAGTCGTGGCCTAATGGTTAGAGAGTCGGACTCGTAACACAAAGGTTGTGGGTTCGAGTTTCGTACCGGCATGGATTGTAGGTGGGGGGAGTGAATGTACAGCGCTCTCTCCCACCTTCAATACCATGACTGAGGTGCCCTTGAGCAAGGCACTGAACCCCCAACTGCTCCTCGGGCGCCACAGCAAAAAATGGCTGCCCACTGCTCTGGGTGTGTGTTCACTACTGTGTGTGTGTGCACTTTGGATGGGATAAATGCAGAGCACTAATTCCGAGTATGGGTCACCATACTTGGCCACATGTCACTTTACTTTCACTTTTTCTCTAAACAGAATTCTCATTTGCTCAAATTTATTAATTTCATTGTTTTCTAACAGCAATAAAGATACAACCTGATCATCCACTGGTAATTGAACTGTTAGTAGAATATAGTCTCTTACAACATGTTCAAGCTCAGCCTTACCATTACTGATCTATCCTTCACATGAATAAATCATCAGACCTATATCACTTGTTTTGGCATGGCATATAAGCTGCTTTCAGTAGTTTTGAATAGCGTTACATATTTTGGTTGCCTTCTGTTTATAGGTCATGACAGCTGTTGTGTAGACAGCTAACAAAACAGGCAGTTTAATCAGAGCAGTAATCTCACCCACGGTTTGTGTACCTATGGTATTTTGGGAAATATCATAACTTTAAAAAAATCAGCTTGTGTCCTCTACCAATGTCCTCCCATGTTTTGTTTTTTATTGTTGATGTGCTACAGAATCACCCATTCATAATGTGTGTGCTGCCAATCAGATCTGCTGAGACCATCACAACTTTCAAGAAGCAGCTGAAGACACACCTCTTCCGCATGCCCTCCTCATCCTTAAAACTGAGGTGATTTCTACAACAACAGCAACAACTAATGTTCCTCACTTATGTCAATTTATGAGTTTATAAGCTGCTAAATGACTAAATGTACAATTATAATTTAAAAATTGAAAATATTGAAATGTTAAAAAAGTCAAAGATATGTAACCACTGTTGTAATGTGTTGTAATAAGAACATTAGATAAGTCTTTAAAGGTGTCATAACATGATAATTTTCAAAATTTGCCTTAAAGGGGTCATATGATGCGATTTCAATTTTTCCTTTCTCTTTGGATCGCCGGATCGGCTTTCACCGTGGACGAAGCAGAGTCCAGCCCGGCGTCGTCACATGTGGTTGCCGCAAGCCTGATGGCCGCTCCTTCATCGAATCCGCCGGACACGCCATTCTCAAGCCCGCCAGCCGTTCCTCATTCTAGCCCGCTGGCCGCTGCTCACTCAAGCCCGCCGTGTAAGATGCTGTGTGTTTCGTTGTGAAAGCGAAACTACTTTGTTCGGCCTTCCAAAAAAGGACACGACTAGAAATCAGTGGTTAAGTTGTATTTACAACACTGTTCCAGAACAGTTCAACCCAAATATTCAGATGTGTGCAGCACATTTTATGGAGGACTGTTTCCTGATCCTGGTAGAGTAGACTACAATGCCGGCTGTTCTGACTCACAGACTATAAGTACGTTTTCATATTTAAAGGATTTGCCACTGATGATTCAAACGCGAGTTTTGTGCAGTGTAGAGTAGCACTTGTTGTTTCTCTGGAATGCAAATTTACCAGGGGAACCCTGACAAAAAACTAGGGATGCTCTGATCCGCCTTTTTCACCTCCGATACCAGTGAAGTTTTTTACCCCCCCCCATTTAAATAAATGTAGAATTTATATATATCTCTGTGTGTGGAACTGATAATCATTCTTTCACAATCTACTAGATACAGACTACTTCATTATTAAGAAAAATAAAATAATAAATATGAAAAAATATAGGCCTATGTATATTTATAATCTATGACAAAAATTTATCAAACTAGGTTAGTTGATAATTCGGCAACAAAAATTATTCTAGAAAAATCAGTGCACAATTTTAGAAATCCAAACATTTAGTGAAAAAAATATATTTTGTGGGGAACAAATAAAAGTGTTGCACTAAATATGGTAAAATGTTACACTGCTATTTGTATTATAAAATCAGTTCATTAAAAACATTCACAACCCTCTACGGACAACTTGGCAATTGATTCGCCATTGACTAGTACATTTTTTTGTTTACTTGCCAGACTGAAATACTATACTTTATAGATAGATAGTCACGGGAGGAGCACACGACAGACACGGTGGGCGTGGCGTCAGGCCTCAGAGAGGCTTTTATTTACAGAAAATAAAACGTTGTCCAGAAAAGGGAATAAAGTGTCCAAAATAAACAGGGGATCTGGTGTCCTCGTCGTGCTGCGGGGTTAGTGAAGGTGGGGCAGTGTTCGCGAAGGAAGGATCCAGGTAAGGGGCGGAGTCCGGCGGCCCCACTCGCTCCCCTCTTGGTCCCGGGGCGCGAGGGGGGGGCGGCTTCGTTCAGCAGCTTCCTCCGTCTCTCTGCCCACGGCGCTTGAAGGGACTGGACGGCCCGGCATTCTGGCCCGACGGCCGAGTAACGCGTGCGGTTCTCGTCCGGACCGCGGGTCCGGTAGCTCGCATCTTCGGCGGCATGGCGATCCCTCAACGCTCCCTTCCTGGACCCAGGAGGACAGCAGCGTGCATGCAGAGGGAAGAGACCAGTCTCCCGAGGAAAGACGCGCTCGGCATTTAAACAGCGGCGGTGATGATGCTCCATTCGGTTCCAGCCAATGAGATTGTCGTTTGCGCATTAGTTCCGCCCACTACCGGAAAACCCTGCATTTCTTAAAAGCTGAAGAATTCCAAAGGAACTCGGTTAAAAAAATTAAGGAAAATAAAACAAAGAATGTCGTTTACATGCATCACATCAATTCTGCATGTTATGTAAGACTCTCTTTGAACATTAAAGCATGTCAACATATTCTGTTACACCAAATACACAAAAGAATGATCTTTAAAAAAGCATCATATGACCCCTTTAAAAACTGCAAAACACAAAGGGAAGAGAAATTGATGCATAGTGTATTATATCTGTGCAACAGTTATTGAGCCTTTCTTTTAACAGTTTTAAATTGCAATTACTGTGTACGTTAAAACTATTTATAGTATTTTCTACGCGCGTGTTTTGTTCTCACAGACACCCAGTAGCAAATAACAAAACAACATTAAACTCCAGCAAGAAGATAAAGTCCTTTTTGCAAAATCATAGACATGTATTTACAAATCAAGTATAATGGGAACACAGAATGATCTTGGAGACTGACTGCTGTAACAACGCGACCAGGGTTTAAAGGCTGAACGAATGACTGACAGCCACAGCGGAGAAAAGAGTTTGTGTGAACTTTAATATAAGGACTTAAATATTCATATGTAGCTCACATTATGCTATCGTATGGCTTCAGAAGTAACTCAGAATAATTCGCACAATCTGAATAAAAAAATAATCTCGGATTTGGATCGGCCCTCTCTGACCGATACCCGATCCGAGAAAACTGGCACTATCGGAGCCGATACCCGATATGAATATCGGATCGGCGCATCCCTACAAAAAATGTGTAATTTATTCCCCGGAACGTGTCTTTTAACAGAAGACCCCCTCGAAATGAGATTGGGCTAGTTTTGAGTAGCAATTGGGCAGGTTTTGTTGTGACAACCTGGCAACCCTAGCATGCACCTTTATATAAAGCAATAATATAGCGCTCCAATCCGTTCTTAAAATAATGACATAAGCAAATCGTGCCCACAGCTAAAGTTTAGCTGCTTAACTGTAAACACTTAAAACAATAATGGTGGATATGTTAGCCGAGTGCTAACGTGACTACTCTACACTGCCCAAAAATCATCAGTGGCAAATCCTTTAAATGAAAACGTACTTACAGACTGTGAGTCAGAACTGCTGGCATTTTAATCTAACGTTACTCTCCCAGGATCAGTAAACAGTCCTCCATAAAATGTGCTGCACACATCTGGATATTTGGGTTAAACTGTTCTGGAACAGTGTTGTAAATACAACTTAACCACTGATTTGTAGTCATGTCCTCTTTTGGAAGACCAAACAAAGTAGTTTCGCTTTCACAATGAAAAACACGGCGGCCTAGCGTGAGTAGAAGCCGCGGCTTCTCGTGAGCTGAGGCCGGGCTAGAGTGAGTGGAGGCGGCGGGGTTGAGAACGGCGCGGCCGGCAGATTCGACGAAGGAGTGGCAACCACATGTGACGAACCCGGGCTGGACTCCGCTTTGTCCACAGTGAAAGCCGATCCGGTGATCCAAAGCACTAAGTTGATGTATTCCCTCAGCGACCAGCACAGATCAGCTCTAGGCATGACGAAGCGGATATCGTCCTCTTTTGGAAGACCAAACAAAGTAGTTTCGCTTTCACAATGAAAAACACGGCGGCCTAGCGTGAGTAGAAGCCGCGGCTTCTTGTGAGCTGAGGCCGGGCTAGAGTGAGTGGAGGCGGCGGGGTTGAGAACGGCGCGGCCGGCAGATTCGACGAAGGAGTGGCAACCATGTTAGAATGAGCCGTTTTAGGTAGGTGTGGTTAACTCTTAACTTGAATAAAGAATATCTCTTTGGATTTGAGACTTTAGTCATTGCAATTTTACAGATCTTCTTTATGCACCAAGAGCTTGTAACACTCTAAAGAGAAAGGAAAAATTGAAATCGATATGACCCCTTTAACTTTTAATTAGAACGCAGAACAGCTGTATCGAAGGCGCACCAGTCTAACTCGCTCGTCTCTCTCTACCGGATCTTTTACTCCCTGCATTAACCCTATGACTGCCGGTGCAGCAAAATAAACAGCAATTTCATAATGATTATAATGTCTGTGCGCTACAATACATTATTTAAACGAAGTAGGCCTAAATTAGAACAACGACAGTCTACGACACATTCTTAGGAAATAGTGGGTTCACAGTGAATTATCAGAACTATTTCAGTAAGACAGTAATATCGCAATTTACCTGGAAACCTAAAGCTGCACTAGGTATACATCACATATTAGCACAAAAAAAACTAGATATTTGAGCACTCAATTGAGAATTTATGGTTCCCGCAAGGTGACATGGTCAGTTCACTTAGTTTTGTCGTGGCCACGACATAATAACTGGTGGGAACATGATAATATGTCCGTGGCCACGAGATATTAATTTGAGGGAACGTCATATTAACTCGTGGGAACGTGATATTATGTTGTGGCCACGAGATCATTTTGTCGAGGTAATGATGTCATTATGTCGTGGCCTCGAGATGACATCCATTTCTCGTGGCCACGACTTCTTATGTTGAGGGAACGACATATTTTTCTCGTGGCCACGAGTTTAATGCGTAAACAGACCTGCATGACCATAGCAACCTGGGATTATCAAAAATGGATAAATCTTTTTTTATTAACATTAAACATTTCATTTAATATTTTAATATTATTATTATTACATTAACTTATTTGGGCTATATTTTTATATTTATTGTTATAAATGCTTATTTCCCATTTCAATTTGTGTATCGCTTTACCTAGTACGTTTTGTATAATTATGCTAGCATTTGCTAGCCTACCATATATTTTGCAAATAAACGCCTGACAATTATGCCAATAACGTTTTGACTTTATGATTGTATTTATGCCCATGTGTGGTGATAAATGAGCGTGTTGTTTCTTCATTTACAAATGAAACTACGTGAATGATTAATTCCTCAACGAAACACAATAGTAGGCCTATTTATAATTATGGTCTATTAATTAGCCGAAATAAAATGAAATATGTTCAATTTAAACTGCATTCCAGCAAAAATTCCAGTCAGCATAATCAAGGCTTTATTGGCATGTCCAGGATTTACAGTAGGCTAATATTTACAAAAGTATTCAGAACGTTAAGTAAAGAGATCGAAATGAAGGGGGAAAATGAATATAAATGAATATAAAAATATAACCAATAATAATAGGCTATATGCGTGACTTTAAAATGTACATAAATTTATATGGAAAATTTATATTTTCATCCCTCATTCTGATCCTCTGATTCTGAAATTATCTGTTAAGTTGGTGGCTCCTTTAAAGAGCAGGTCAAATGGGTTTTCGAAAAATATCTCTTTTGCAGTTTGTAATTATTTACAAAAGTATTCAGAACGTTAAGTAAAGAGATCGAAATGAAGGGGGAAAATGAATATAAATGAATATAAAAATATAACCAATAATAATAGGCTATATGCGTGACTTTAAAATGTACATAAATTTATATGGAAAATTTATATTTTCATCCCTCATTCTGATCCTCTGATTCTGAAATTATCTGTTAAGTTGGTGGCTCCTTTAAAGGGCAGGTCAAATGGGTTTTCGAAAAATATCTCTTTTGCAGTTTGTAATGTAGCTATCCTTCAATGCAAACAGTCTGCAAAGTTGTTAATCAAAAAAGTGCATGATAAATAAAGATATTGTGTCTCAAAAGAAAGAGTCGGCTCTGAATGGCCTTAATGAGTCATTATATTTTCAAATATTCTGCCTGTTACGATCTACGTCACTGGGTAACACATTTGCATAATCCCACCTGCCCGCGAAATAGGAATACTCTGACCTGCCCACAAACACTTCCGCTAGTTAGCAGTGGTGGAAAGAGTACTGAAAATTTGTACTTAACATTAACAAGTACTGTTACATTGCTGAAATAATACTCAATTACAAGTAAAAGTACTGGTGTCAAAACAGTACTTAAGTAAAAGTACAAAGTACTCCTCTCAAAAACTACTCAGAGTACTAGTTACTAGTTACTTTTTAGCCAGCGATATTTAATGAGTTACCAAAAAATATTCATTCATATCAAAGATCTATGTGGATAATAGCTACTTTGAACAAAACCCACTTTTATCTTATTGGCAAAGTACGTGAATTAGTGGTCATGATACAGAAATTTCTAACTTCAATACCTTGAAAAATATCAATAGTAAAATACCTGTGAACCGGAAGATGCAACTGACTTCAGGGTTGTGATGTATTTCCAAGTGAAATGGAATATTGAATAAAGGGCGGGGTTTTATTGTGGTGCACCTCCACTCCACCTCTTGCTCATAGCAGATTCACGGTTGGATAGGAGTGGTTAAGAATATCTGCTTATGTCATGTCTGATATCACGCTTCACTGCTTCTGGGTCCTAACGCTCTGCCAGACGCCCCAACAAAAAAAAAAAAAAAAACTGTGCTAATATACACCCACAATGTCATGTAATACTGACAAATTATAACCCTAACCTTTATCTCCATACTGAAATCCCAGATGACCAGACAGTGATTCAGCTAAAATAATAGTGTCTGAGACACTGTGAGCACGGAGACTGTAGTGTGCACAGCACATATTTAAACGCTTAGCTTAAATATGTAATATTAATTAAATAATGCTCATAAATGGCTGCTAAGATAGTATTCTCAAGTGAAATGAGTAGAGGCTTGGACCCGGAAACAGCAGTCCTTACGTCATGACTTAACAAGCGGATTCTCCCCAAGTCGTCAAACTGATATCATCAGAGCGAGAACGCCATGCCAGAGCGGAAGCAGTTTTTGATGAAAGATTACGAAGGCAGACAATTTTTTTTTACAGTGTATTGACTTGCATGGTTCAATTGTTCACCACAAGACAATTAACGTGCACTAAAAATTAATTAGGGTAATTTTTGATTTCATGACAAATAATCATTTTCAATACCACTGGCAAAACTAACACATACTGTATAAAATATATAGATATTTTAATAATTAAAAATATTTTTGTCCATCCATTTTTTTCAAGGCAATCATTATTTCAAGCTTATTATTTCAAGCTTTGAAATTGGTTTAATCCAAGTCTTCTAAAAAAACACATTCGCTTTATATGATGAACAGATTTTAATATAGGCTTTTATTTATATACATATAAATATTGATCAATTACCATTAAAAAAATCTTAATCTTAAACATTTGCTCATTCTGTGTATTTGTCTTTAAAATAGGGTAACTTTGTTGCAAAAGCTTACAGCACAAGGAAGCTTGATTTCAAATGTTTTATTTCAAACTGAATTGAATTTGCAAAAAAAGACAAGTAGCCTACACATTCAGTAATAAAATTAAAAAACAAATGACCTCAATTCAGTTGAGGTATTCGAAATATGACAACACTGAATTTTTATAAGCAGTGATTTAAGAGCCATATACAGTATGTTAGGTCTATTTATTTAGATAAATGGAACATCAGATGGCTTTGTAATGTCTGTACCATGTAGTCTGTAACGGCCAAAACTATGTTTTTGCATGCATCACATTATAGTGCGGTGTGACCTTTAAGAGACTGATCACTTAACTTATAACACGCGCTATGTGGTGATGACGTAGAAGGACTACGTGACTGTGTAATGAGAACCACTATGGATGATAAATTCGCTCTGCCTTCTTGTTATTACTTTGTCTTTACTTTTATTTGTAACGCCAAGAAAGAGTTCATCTCTAATGTATGAGAGGAGCGCGTTGCCGTGTACCAGCCATTAAATGTGTGGGACCCCAACTGTTCGTTTTCCATCTCTTTCATTTCATGGGTTTAACGAGTTATCCGAGTCAAAGCGGTGATGCAGTTAGACCGACTAGGATATTTATATTTACAAATCAGACAAATTCCAAAACATTTCAAGCATAAACTTACATTGTAAAGAAATTAAAGTTCCATCTTCTATTGTTGAAAGACTTTCTGGTGCATTTCATTTACAGCCAATAAAACGTACAGTAGGATCAGGCGTGGATCTATTCTAAATGGTTGATAACTTTTGACAAAGTTTAATCCAGGAGCAAAAAGAAAAAATTTATACTTTAAAAGCACGGAGAGATCGCGATTTGTATTTGTATAAGTTATATTTGAGAGCTGGCATCCAAATTTCTGAGATTACATGACTGTGACGCCACATTTGCGCGGGAATGATTAAAGTTATGCGGAATACCTGCAATCCCGCGTGGATATTCAGACTCTGTAATCGACAGGGTTACAGGATTATGCGTGTAACTCACTGTCGTAGAGTAAAGAGCTTGTGTCGGTGTATATTCGGTAGATACTGTGGAAAATGAGTAATGGAACGGATCAGATATATCAGTATCGGTATCAAAATATTGATATTTATGATAACACTACCATGTAGTTTTCTCCAAACTTTTGAGTCCATGAATTACGCTGAGCTCGCTCACTGTCTGATCAGCTCTTCACCTGCTGCAGCGGCGGCTTTCCCCGTTTCAGATATCAGGGCTGTTATTGGTCCCTTTACGATCGGATATCTTTATTGGCTACTGAAGTGCCGTCAAAGGTTTGAATATCAATTCAAATTGTGGGCGTACTCAGTAACGAACTATGATTTAAAAGTAATGAAGTAAATTATTTTGCTTAATTTGTACTTAAGTAGCTACAAGTAAACGTACAGCTTTAAAAATATACTCAAAAAAGTACAAGTACCCGGGGGAAAAAAACTACTTAATTACAGTCATGTGAGTAGTTGTAATCCGTTACCTCCACCACTGCTAGTTACAACATGTCGAGAAGACGCTGTGTTCCACGATATCCAGCAATACAATTCGAACCTTTTGTTGTGTGCTCCTCATTTTACCGAGGGACGGCTTCTCTAATCTTGGTTTTTATCTTCGTTGGCTTCTAATCTTCTTTATTTGGACGAATGCTGCGTTCAAGTCCTCCTGGGACGTTCGTACTTACGAGTTGAC
The DNA here is from genome assembly GCF_001515645.1 of Sinocyclocheilus grahami. Lineage (NCBI taxonomy): Eukaryota > Metazoa > Chordata > Actinopteri > Cypriniformes > Cyprinidae > Sinocyclocheilus > Sinocyclocheilus grahami. The sequence continues at coordinate 50,742 of NW_015507483.1, read as the reverse complement.
AAGTCGTAATTACGACGTCCGGTGCGTTCAAGACAGTTTAGTCGGCACAAGATGGCGGTGTACCTTCTTTTAATAAATTACAAGAAAATACAACAGGGTCTGCATTTTTTTATTTGGATTTCAGCTGCGTAACAAGAACATGACCAATTTAAGTTTATAGGACAACTAAACTATCAATTTAAACAAAAATTTACCGTCAACAGACATTGCATCCATCGATTCCGCCATGTTTCTCATTGACACGCCCCCAACTCGGAGTTTAAAGACAATTTCGACTTTCCCACTCGTAATAACGACTTTGTGGTGGAGTTCATGTGCGTTCAACTCGTAAATACGATCTATCCGACATGACTTGAACGCACCATAACAAGCATCTCTGAACCACAACCTGTAAGTACGATTGATACGTTATGAGTACATTCTTACGGTGCCCGCGAGGTGACATGGTCGGTTCACTTAGTTTTGTCGTGGCCACGACATAAGTTTATCATGATGAATAAATGTTACATAAAGTGCATACTATAAAATAGGCCTACAAGAAAAACATTTTATCCATCCTACAGTTTTGTAAGTCCATTAACTGATTGTCTTTTTCCCCGTAATATTTGTATATTATTATTATTGTTATTATAATTATTATGACAAATCTAACAATTTGTCACAAAACAAGCTGCTTAAATAAAGAAATGATTGCTGTAATATGGTATATCAAATAGCATGCTTATTTTTCATGTAGTTCACTAGCTATGTTCGCTTTATATGCCCAAATCTAAAAGCCTGTCACAAAACAAAGTGCTCAAATAAAGTACTTTTTGACTATTTTTTTCTTAAACGTGAAGAGGAACATTAATATGAATCTAATACATCAAATAAGAAAGGTGTAACTGTCCCAGTGAGATTGTTCAAAGGGGCAAAACCACAAATAGAGGAACTACACAAAAACAACAACAACATAGTAACCAAACTGGTCGGTTACAACGGCATGCCTATTTTTCATGTAGTTCACTAGCTACACTCACTTAATACTAATTTTAGTGTATTTTTTTTCTCTCATGCAATCTGATTTTTACTCTCACTCTTTACATTTGTGGTGACAAGTGGCCCATAACTTTTTGAAAACTATAATTATATTTAGTTGTATGTAGTGATGAAGCTAATTTGTTACACTGATCAATTCACAAGCATTGCTTGAACTGCACTTCCCAGATTAATCTCTCCCATGACAAAACCTTGCTGTTGCTCTAATTTTCAAGTTCAATTTCAAGTTAACAACCACTGATATTATTCTGATATGATTAACTAAGGGATAATGTAACGTACATCCAGCCGGTTGTTATCTCAGAATAAACCCCGACAGGGTGATCAGGACCCCGACGCGAAGCGGAGCGGTACATTATCCTGCTTATTACACGGCTACTTGCCACATAAGTAAATAATTAGATGCAAAATATTGATTTGAGTTGAAATATTTGAATGCAAAGCTTCCGAGAAGACAGCAGTTGCGAGCAAGCGGCAAATTCAAACTAGACGGACATTTAAGGGAAACGGTGCAGTCAACCCTCTTATTACACAACATTTCACCACAAAATTATTTAAGGCAATTAAAGAATTAAGACGAAGATGTTTTAAAACCTTACCAGTTTGTTAGTTGGCAAACATTGCGTTGTATGATACGAGAGCAAGTCTGCGATACCAGGATGACATAATTAAATAATTGTACACCATTTTGAATCGAGTTGTAATTGTAACGGGGCTGACAAGACGTGAGACATGTGGATCCATCTGCAGGCTTTATTTAAGAAACGTGGTAAACAGGCAGGGTCAAAACACTGCCAAACAGGTATATGGTGGGCAAAACACAAGAATAGTCACAGGGCTAGCGTAGGTCACCGATAAGCAGACAGAATCACAGGGGCGAGACGAGAGGGAGAAATCCAAGAAAACAGGCAAAGATCAAAAACCGCAAAAACAGGCAAGGCAAGGCAAAACAAGGAAGACTCGGAAAGGGGTACAGGCTAAACAATACTCAGCAGAGAAATGTGGTTAGAGTGGGTGTTATATAGTGAGTGAGGTGATTAGAAACAGCTGTGTGCAATCAGTGCAGTGTGCAAATCGTGCAAAGAATGATGGGATATGTAGTCCGGGGTGCTATGCAACAGTTTGTGTTGCGCGAGAGTCAATGAAATGGAAAGGGTGACCTCTGGTGGTGAATAAATGGAAGTCCATGGACTGAATTCGTGACAGTAATATTTTATTAGCTAAGCAAACGCAATGGTTCCACCAAGAAAAAATTGTTCAAGCAAGAGTACAGCGCCGACTATTGTTACCCGGATGAGCCTGTGTTATTAGCTTTTACCGGTTGTTATCGAGGATAGCATACCTCGGAATGTCGCGACTGACCAATCAGAATCAAGTATTCCACAGAGCCGTGTAATAACCATAGACTGTGTAATAACATGTTAACATAGTTGATCGTCTTGCACGGCCATGGATCAACATTTGGATCAAGGACCAAATAAGGAATGTGGAAGATCATATTGCATATTTTTCAAGTAAATAAATAAAAATTGTAATCTTTGTCATTTAAAATTTTTAACTTAACACTATGATACTTGTGTATTAGTAGCTGATGCTATGGGAACACCCTCCAGCTGTGATGATTGACTCAAGCTCATATAGAATCACTCCAATTCATTAATGTGTCATCAGTGCCTAAAAGGGATGCACCCGTGCCATCACTCCTCATATTTTTCTATTAAGAAATCAGAGCTGTAACAAAGGACTATTTCAGAGCTACATAGCATCTTGTTCCCTACTCAGGAAAACAGGGTTACATGCATACTAGACATTCTAGATTTACTCAACACTGCGTTAGCAGCTAGCGCCATGCATCACCCAACACTACGTTAGTAGCTGGTGCTATGGGGGCATTGTATTACCATGCCATATATAAAGTGATTGTCGGTTTATCAGCCCATAGAAATATGTACAGACTGATAGAAAAAAATGTGAACTGACACCTGTGCAAAAAAACAAACAGTCAATTCTACGTCCAGACTATAAAATGTGACAAGTGTGCATTTTAAGACTTTTTAAGGACCCGCGGACACCCTGTAACCAAACTGGTCGGTTACAACGGCATGTCTATTTTTCATGTAGTTTACTAGCTACACTCACTTAATACTCATTTTTGTGTCTTTTCTCTCTTGCAATCTGATTTTTATTCTCACTCTTTACATTTGTGGTGACAAGTGGCCCATAACTTTTTGAAAACTATGATTATATTTAGTTGTATGCAGTGGTGAAGCTAATTTGTTACACTGATCGATCGATTGCCCAGCCTGCCACCACACAAATATTACACACCTCATAAGCAAGACAAACACCCTGTTACAGCCACCAAAAGAATTTGATCATAGACTTGTGCTGTCAACATAAGTTTGTAACCTCCTCACAGGACAAAGCCTGTGCAGTCTCTGTGGAGTTCCCTTTAAGCCTCCTGCGACTCTAAGAGCAGAGGATAAAATGACTGCAACACCACAACCCAAAAGTGAAATTAAGTGGTAGCAACCTTAGGTACGCTTTGGTTGTAAAACAAACCCTTTTTTCTGTCCATTGTAACAAGGTCTGACAGTATCTGCGCGTAACCCTTATTAAGAAGTGAAGAGGCCAACAGGGATAAATTCCTTGACTGTTGACCCTCCACTAAAACACTTTCAAATGAAGCTGGCCCAAAGGTACCAACGATGAAACTGCTGCCATGAGACCCAAAAGTGTGTGAAGCAGATCTACAGTGCGTGCATAATTATTAGGCACGTTTATATATTTTTTTATATATTTTTTCCAAGCACATTTTACCAATTCCAAACCACATCAATATTAATAATAACTACTATTAATTTTGTATTTGATCATTTATAAGTGATATATAATTGTCCATGAAGGCTGGAAGTGAAAAACTCCTTGTATTCCAGAATCTGGCAGTAAATTTTGGGAGTTAATTTTTAGTCCATCTCCTATCCTGAAAAGTCTGTCTTGCAGAGATGAACTAAAAATAAACTCCCAAAACTTACTGCCATATTCTGGAAGATAAATTCTTGAAAGAGTGGTACAAGAGGATGCTATGCTTGTCCTTCAAGAGTCACTCTCAACGTATCTGTCCATAAAGCCTATAAAAAATGGTGGCGCTGGAGACTAAATGGTTCCTGATGGTTTCACGCCTAATTCTTCACCTTAATTCTTAATTATTTTGCAGTTAACATGTCTCTTTTCTTCTCCACCTGTTTTTTCTGACCCTGCTGACCCAATGAGCATTTCGCTGTCCAATGGTCATGCCTTAACTTTGCAAATTCTAGTATTGGATATAGTATTGCATCCTTCTCACACATTTAATAATTTTTTATTGGAGTTAAATCTCTTTTTGTGCCTCATTTTATCTGTAAAAGAACACCTGCCTAATAATTATGCACACCTAAATATAAGGAGTTTTTCACTTCCAGCCTTCATGGACAATTATGTATCACCTATAAATGATCAAATACAAAATTAATAGTAGTTATTAAGATTGATGTGGTTTGGAATTGGTCAAATCTGCTTGGAAAAAAAAATATGATCAGAATATACATGTACCTAATAATTATGCACACACTGTACAGGAATGTCTCATCCTGTCCTAGATTGATTCATACAGAGGTGTAATGGCAGGACACAATCAGTCGTGCTTGCGGCATGCATGAGTTCCAGCAGAAATACAGTCTGCAGATGCAGGTCTATTGAGCAGGTCCAGCGCAGCCGAGCCACTTAAAAAAGAATGGTGATCTGCAGAAGTCGCCGTGCTGCTAAATGAAGTGAGAGATGTGTCAGGCAAACAAATTACCGTTTAGATCCATTTAGCACCACAACTGTCTGACTGGCAGCCATATAGGACTGGCCAATCAAGGCCAAAGTCATGCTGCAGGGCTTAGATGGCAGTGTAGTCACCGACTTCCAAAAAGGAGCAGAAGACAGTGAAAGATATACCACAAGCATAATTTCAGGATACCCTTGCTTCACCCAAACTGGAAATGGTGAAAAAGTCAGAGGCAACTGGATTAGTAATATGTGACAAAAATGGTTGTTTCCATGAAATTACACTGGAGAATCTGGTCACTGCAGGTGATCCAGAGAAAGAGAAAGGGGGAAAAAAATATGTTGGCTCACTTTCCATATCCTCGAGCTTAACATCGGATAGCCAGGACCCGAGCTCATGCGGCACCACAACAACCACAAAAATAGCGTAGTTAGGGGAAAGCCGATTTTTCTCCTTTTCTTGCACTTTTATCTTGAAATTATCAAAGTGTGAACATTTTTATAAGCCTTTAAGCGCTGTTTGTGAATTCAAAAAGCCCAAGGACCTAAACTTTAATGTGCATGTTCTCACTCGTATTAAAATGAGGGCATTGGGAAACACACTTACAGAAAGCCATTCCACCAAGAAAGATAAACTCTTCTCAACATGGAATGCAAATGACTTTTGAGAGTTCCTATCCACATCCACCATTTGGGTGGAATAAGCCAATACCAGGTGTGAATTTTTGAGCGGGAGAAGTTTTCTTTGTCTCCCTTTATGGTCCATTTGCATGTTTATGCCCGGTCTGGATGATTGGTGCAGTTTTACCCAAAATATGGTACAAATAGTATGATGCATTTCACGATCCCATAGTGTAAATCATTGTTTGAGGAATAAAAAGCAGATCATTTTGATACCAAGAACGAAACATCTAGAAGATCTTAAAGCAGAGATATATTCATATACCTGAATATAAGCATTGAGAGTCTAACTAATACAAATAAAGAGTTGTAACTAGGCTAATACAATAAGGAAACATACAACCAACACATGCATATACCAGATACAATTGTAACTGATTAATTATTGTCTAAATAAAGAAAAGGTCTATATGTGTGTGTGTTGTGTATTGTGTGTATGGTTTAGTTTTGCAGGTCAGCCAGGCCCATTGGCGCCTGGCACCGGGGTTCATTTACTTCTCTTTGGAAACTGTTTGAAGTCAGATGGGGAGATGATAGTGGTAAACTGCTTAGCATCTCCTTGATAGTGGGGGGAAACATTTGATAATTTAGCACCCATATAAATTTAGAATCTGTGGCCAGGACTGTATTTTATATGCAAATGTCAAAGGCTAAAAGGGGTCTCTTAAGCCATAAAACCCAAACGATCGTACATGATCGTACATGACAGTTGTCATGATGGTCGGACAGCAGGTGACTCATGATGATCGGATGGCAGGTGGATCATGATGGCTAGATGGCAGGTGGATCCTGAAGGCCGGATGGCTGGGGGATCCTGATTGTCAGATGGCAGGTGGATCAGGGAGGCCGGATGGCAGGTGGATCCTGATTGTCAGATGGTAGGTGGATCATGATGGCTAGATGGCAGGTGGATCAGGGAGGACGGATGGCAGGTGGATCCTAATTTTCCTCAGCCTTTGGATCCTCAGCTGGGGTGTTAACCTTGGTCAGGTTCAGCATTGTCTCAGCCTTGGTCCCTCTTTTCCGGTGGCTCTGTTTGAAGGTTCGAGGAAGGGCAGCTGTGCACCTGTTCATGGACCTTTACACCCCGTTGACTGTTAAACAGGACAAAGGCAAGGCCAAGAGTTAGGGTGTGCCAGATTGCTGTGGCAAGGCTAAGTGCCGTGTCGGCAGAGTTCCAGGATCGGGCAATGGGGAAGGTGGACCGAGACAGTGCTTGGAGGGCTGTGTTGATTGGGATGATGTCAATCATCTGGGACCCCCCTTCCTCAATGCTCAGTTCCAATTCAGGTTCCAGGGTGAGACTGTGATCCTTGAAGAAGGCTGGAATTTCCACCTCGGATTGGTACTCTTCACTTAGAAGGTGGTACAGCGCCAGGTCCCCGAGGTGGAGGATGACACCTCTGGACCCGGTGATGTGATATCAGGTTGCGGTTGTCCTCTGGTTAGCTGGAGGCAGAGGATGGAGAGCCACAGCAGCATCCTGGTTCAGAGAAAAAGGAGAAAGGCAGTGGATCAAGTTCTTGTCTGTTCAAGACAGTCTTTGTTTGAGGACTATAGCAAGGCCTAGTTAGCCGTCTTTCCCTGACAGCAGCCACATGTCTCTTGATCTGGTTACGATGGACCCATTTGAAAACTGGTTCTTTCTGTCCCCGGCTCAGCTTGATCCGGTATGCGACAGGGGAGAGTTTGTGGAGAAAGGCAGTGGATCAGTGAGGGAAGTTCTTGTGTGTTCAAGACAGTCTTTGTTTGAGGACTATAGCAAGGCCTAGTTAGCACTAGCCCCCCACCCCCTGTCTTTCCCTGCCAGCAGCCACATGTCTCTTGATCTGGTTACGATGGACCCATTTGAAAACTGGTTCTTTCTGTCCCCGGCTCAGCTTGATCCGGTATGCGACAGGGGAGAGTTTGTTCACAATCTCATGCAGTCCTGTCCAGTGTGGCAGAAACTTCTTTTATAGCCGATGAGAGGATGTCTGAGGAGGCTGTGCGTAGCTGTAGTACCAGACCCTGTCGCCCACATCCAGTTCTTTGTGTGACGCCTTCCGGTCGTAGTATGCTTTCTGGCCTTCTGCACTCTTTTGGAGTCGTTGTTGGGC
>NW_015507483.1:27121-43016 GCF_001515645.1 Sinocyclocheilus grahami | reverse complement strand
TTTGGTTAGCAGACACATATTTTCTTAGCATGCTGACCACAGTCTGATTCGTCCGTTCCACTTGACGCGAAGAAATTGGATGGTGACTGATGTGCAGTTGTGCTTGTACTCCCAGGATTTTCCAAATCTGCTGCATGATCTCAGCTGTGAAATGGGTGCCTCTGTCTGAGTTGACTCTCAGCGGCAGCCCGAACCTGGAGAAGATGTGATTCATCAGGAGGTATGCTGTAGTTTGAGCAGTGTCATTGGGTGCTGAGAGGCATTCTACCCACTTTGTGAACTAGCACACGACTGTGAGGAAATACTTGTTGCCTCTTGTTGACCTGGGTAAGGGTCCAACCCAGTCAATTTGAAGGTCTGACCAAGGAAATGTGACTCCGCTGTGCTGCAGTGGGGCTCTGTGGTTTGGGTTCGCCGGTTGGAATTGGCAGCAAACAAGGCATCCTTTCACGTACTCTGCCACATCTTGCTGCATGCCGGGCCAGTATGCCACTTGTTTTAGTGTCTCACAGGTGGCTCTTGTGCCGTGGTGTCCCGCACATGGTGCGTCGTGAGCATACATCAGCATCACCCCCCTTTGGCAGTGTGGCACCACAAGCCTTGGTGCAGTGAGGTCATCAGGGGCATAAAACAAGATGTTGTTTATCACACGCAGCATGTGTGTTAGGTGGTATAGGCGTTTGAGGCTTGGGGCAGCAGCAAGTTCATCTGGTGTGATGGGGTGGCTGGAGGGGTCAGTGAGGTGGTGAAGAATAGTTTTGATGGAGGAGTCAGAGGCTTGCATGTCAGCAATGTAATTTGTGGAGATTTGAGGAGCCAGCGTAAGCAGCTGTGAGGTGGGCATTGTGGTGGGTTGAGTGTGTTTGCTACGGGTTATGGCTGCCACGTTAAGGGTGGTTGGGGGGTTGGTGGAGACCATAACTCGCCGTGTAGTGGACCTGCTTTGGCTAGGGCATCCGTTTGGTCGTTTAGGTCCTTGTCTGGACCAGGTTACTTCGAGTGTCCTTTCACTTTCTTCCAGTAGACGACCATATCATGTTCACTTGTGATGTTGTCGCATGCCTGGAACAGGTGTTGGTGTTTAACTGGTTTGTTGTTTGCTGTCTTGAAACCATTTTGCTTCCAGCCTGGAAGATGGCATGTGAAGCCAAGTCTGGCATAGTTGGAGTCTGTGCAGATGAGCAGTTCTCTGATGTTATGGGTCGATGCTATCTGCAGGGTTATGAGAATAGCCGCTATCTCAGCATAATGTGATGATTGTGGACCCAGCTTGAAGTATTGTGGTGGGCAAGGTCGATCATTTAGTCAGATAACACCAGCACCTGCCTTTAGGATGCCCTCGTGGTTGTAGGAACATCCATCGACGTATGCTGTGGGCATGCCTTGGCAGACATTCTTGTCAAAATACCTTTGGCAGGTAGGTGGCAGTAGTTGGGGCCTTTCTGCTTCTACGATCTCAGTCGGTGTGTCATCGGAGCAGCTTTGGCAGATTGCCAGGCCGTTACCCAGCGCCGACTTGTGATTTTGAGCATATCGTGTTTCTACTTTGCGCCCCTGGAGGGCCATTAGCCATGTGGCTATGTGTGCATTTGTGACCACACCGTCGCGGATGGGCTGGCTGTTGAGAAATGTGACAGGCTGGTGACAAGTATCTATGATCACTTTCTGTGCTCCAATGTGGTTGGAGAATACAGTACAGAGCAGGGCTTTCTCACAGTCTGAGTATTTGCACTCTGGGGGAAGAAGAGTCTTGCTGGCATATGCGACCACTCTTTTGTCCTGGTCATGCCGTTGGTATATACCAGCGCTGAGGCAGTGGCTGGAGAATCCAGCGTCCAAATAGAACTCCTTCTGTGGGTCTGGGTACGCCAGACATGGAGCAATGCACAGATGTCGTTTTAGCTCATTCATGGCATTTTGCTGATCGTCTGTCCAGACGAAGGGGCAGTCCTTTTTCAGAAGGGCAGTCAGAGGGCATGCAATGTCTGAGTAGTTCTCAATGAACTGCCTTGAATAGTTGCACACGCCTAGAAAACTTCGGCGTTCTGGGACATTGGCAGGTGGTTTAATGTTCTGAATGGCCTGGATGTGACTGGTTTGTGGCTCAATACCCCGTGATCCAATGAGTAGGCCCACGTAGTTGACCTTGGTTTTGCACCATTGTCCTTTGTGGAGGGCCATCTTGGCACCGGCGGTGGTCAGTTGGTGCAGGACGTGGTCAATTTCTTTCAGGTGATCGGTCACTGTCGTGTGTTTCATCAGAAGGTCGTTAACATAGATTAAGTTCCCTCTTACCCTGGCATCCGGGCATGCTTTGTTGAGGAAGATGTTAAATTCAGCTGGTGAGTTGGCATAGCCGAATGGGCACCTGGTGAAGGTGTATGCCGATTACAAAAGGTGAAAGCCAGCTTGTGTTGGTCATCTGGATGCAATGGTATAGTCCAAAATCCTAAGGCCACATCAAGAGTTGAGAAGATTGTGGCTCCTCTGATTCTTGGTATCTCCTGTTCCAGCTGGGTCATAGGCCATCGCAACAATGGCACCTGTTGGTTCAGTTTCCTATAGTCGATGGTTTGCCGCCACTTGCCGTTTGATTTGAGGACAGGCCAGATGGGGGCAGAGTAGGTGCTGTTACACAGACGAATGACACCCTTCTCAAGCATAGAGTTGATGATCTCCTGTACGGGTTCGTACGATTCAAGGGGGATCTTGTATTGCTTGACAAGCAATTGGGAGCCTTTAGGTGCGTTGGGACATGCACAACATGGAGGTTAGTGAGGTCACAATCTAAAGAGTCCTTGTCAAATGATTCCTTGTATTTGTAAAGGACTTGACGGAGTTTGTGGCGGTCTGCATCCTCCTGTATGGCATCAGCATCTTTCAGAATTTGCTGGACTTGTGTCTCAAAACCTGGGTATGGCTCTTCTGTCATTACTTCCTCTGTGCCGTGGGCAGTCAGAGCTGCGGTCACGCTGTCATTCATGCAGGTGGAGTGGTTAGAGACTGTATACATGGCAAAGTATTGGTCTTCTGTTAGCTCTGTTCTACACACCTGCTCCTTGACCACTGGCATGACTGAGGTTATGGTGATGATCTTGAAGGGTGCTGTTGATACTGTGTGGCCTGAGCTTCCTTCTGGAATCATTGAATCTGAGATGGGTCCAATTATTGGTAGAATTAGTTCAAAGTCATGAAAGTCATAGCTCACTAGCCAACCCAGACGGTACGCCTTAGGCACTCTGACATCCGTTGCCGTGCAGTTATTGAACAAGATGTAGACTGCCCGAGATGTCACTTCAACGAGGGGCGTGACTTCCAAAGTGAGGCCCAGTTCCCCACATTCGGGTGAAGGTTGGAAGAAGCCAAGGGTGTGGCTGAGACCTTGGCCGCTTCGCAGGTTGAGTCAAACAGCGGCCCCTTTGGTGTAAGCTGGTACTATAGTCTCTTGTTCGTTGATTACCGTGCAGGCCTCAGGGATGGTTTGGCCTGACAGGAGGTTCTCGAGGTTGACAGGAACAGTGGGTGACTGTGAGGTCATTGGAGCCCATATCACTTCAGGGATCCTGTCCACGTGAGCCCTGAGGCGAATCAGAATGTCCTCTCCGATGTAGACATCATGCAGTGTGTCTGGAAAGACCAGGAAGTAATGGGTTAGACACCTGTCATTCCACCTCAAGTTCAGGGCACAGGTGCCCTTGGCAGTCACCATAGCTGATGGACAGGGATTCAAGGGGAATCGTGTGCGCTTGTTAGGAAAAGGAATGTTCGTTGTGTGCTGTTTGAGAGCATTGAACTGTGAGAGGCTGATGGCTGAATTGTCTGCCCACAGTGCTAGTATGGGGTCTGTTGTTGTGACATCATTCAGTTGTAAGCCCCCCTTAACCTGGTATGTGTCTTTGAGTCTAGAGTCTTTGGCTAGCTGGAAAGTACAGAGCAGCGACCTTGAACCTCGCTCTTGGGCCGAGACTATGGCTGGCGGCGAGATTTTCCGCGACCTTTGTGACCTGGCAGTCTGTCTGGGGTGATCTTGGTGACTGAGGAGGCAGAGGTTCTCGCACTTGAGCCCAGATTTTCAGTTGTTTAAAATCTAACAATGGCTCAAAGCGGTCTTGCAGGTCTTTGCCAATGAGGAGAGGATTTGTGTCCAATGAAGAAATGTACACAGGGTGCACTAAGCTCATAGGGCCGATGGTCAGGTGAATTGGAGCTACCTGTTGAAATTGGACCTCATCTTGGCTGTAGGATTGCACATTCAGCACACACCTCTGATACTTCAGAGTTCGATTCTGTCTCTTGGCTTCACTTTGAAGTCTGTCAAAAAGTTGGCTTGACATTAAAGTGAGGTCAGCTCCAGTGTCCACCAGGGCCTCCAGTCTCACCCAATTTTCCAATGTGATGGCCAGGTAGAGTTTTTTGGCCACCCCCCTTTCGATTAGGTTCCCTAGGAGTCTTGGCACTGGGGCTTGTGTGGTGACTGGCAAGCAGTCAGAGCTGGTCTTGTGTGGCTCGTCAGGGAGGCAGACCACCAAAATCGCACTTTCGGGTACTTTCGGGTACCTCCTGGCTGGAGATGTGTTGCGGGATGTTGGCTGGTTCTGGTTGTTCCACAGTCAGCTGAGGTGGTTGAGTGATGTCACCACTAGGTGATGTGATATCTGGTTCTGTGGTTGACAGTGGATTAGCAGTGACCTGGTTGGGAGGTTCATGTTGAGGGGACTCTGAGTGGGCGTTGGGGTCAGATCTAATGCTTAGTCACAACTGATCTGACTCATCCCTTTTCTCTCCCTTGTGGTGCTTATTCTGGAGGAGTTCCTTTAAAAGTCTCATGATCTCTGCTGATTCAGATGTAGATTCCTTGTTCTGTTCTGTGGATGGTTTATATTTGGGCTTGTCCAGGGCCTGTTGAGAGGGGTTCTGCTGCTGGCAGTCTGAGCTTGATGCTTGTGTCTGTGAGTGTCGGTTCCCCTTGGGCCGTCTCTTGGCTTCCCATGTGGCTCCACCCCTTCGGCTGAGGGGTGGTTGTGACATGTCCCAGGATCTCTCGGGGCGTTCATACTGGTGCTTCGGATGGGCACCACCATGGCCATGCTGCTCTCTGCTGGCTGGGAAGGATCTCTTGGGGCGCACATACTGGTGCTTCGGATGGGCACCACCATGGCCATGATGCTCTCTGCTGGCTGGGAAGGATCTTGACATTGTGTTGACAGGTTTGTCATTGTGGCTTGGCTCGGCGCCCTCTAGAGCAAGTTCTGAACTCTGATTGGTGACAGGATAGATTGTGGGGGTTTTTCCTGTCTTTTCAGAAGCAGTCCTTTGTTTGGCATAGGCCTTATGGGCCAGCTGTTGGGTGGACATAGTCTGTGGGCAAGCCAGAACCCCCAAGTGGTGACGCACTGTTGGGTGCAGGTTCCAGAGGAACAGAATTTTGAAGATGAAATCCTGTTCCTTTCCTGGCTCGTTTCGTGCTCCGAAGTAGGCCTGTCTGAGCCTTTTGTAGTAAGCCTGTGTGGTTTCCTGTCTGCCCTGTTTAAGGTCCATGGCAGTAATCAGTCCTTGCTCTGACTCTGGGTCAGAGAACTCCTTAATCAAAGCCTGCTGCAGTTGCTGGTAATCCACTTTGACCGTGGCTGCCGGTCTAGAAAGCTCCTCACCTCACGGCTGGCGGTGATCCTGAGCAGAAGTGAGCACGAGTCTGTCTCGTGTGGTAACATTGGCAACAGTTTGCAAGTGAAAGTCAAGGTCTTTTAAGTGGGCGTGTACATCGTGGCCTCCTGCAGGGTTTGAAGTGAAAGTGGGAATGTTTCTAGCCAGCTTATCCAATTCTTTAGGTGACACGCCGTGACTGGAAGACAGCCTTTGGAAAGGCTCCCACCCCCTTGCTGCTGCTGGGGGTTCTGGGATGCTGGGAGGTGATGTCTTGAGCAGTGGGCTCTCACCTCCCTTTCGAACTGGGAATCCTTGACTAGGAGGTATCAATCTAAGGCTTTCTGGAGTCTCTCTACTTCCTCCTGCAGCTCTGGGTCCTTTTCGTCTGCCGTCCTGTGCTGGTGCTGAGTCTCCGATGTTAACTGGTCCAGTTGACTTTGAGCAAACAACAGGTTTCTCTGAGCCTCCTCAGCCTGGAGCTTCAGTGCTGCTGCTTCCTGTTCCATGAGGGAGATGCTTGCTTCCCCCAACTTTGCCTGAGCGAGGAGGTTGTGGGCTAGTGGCCCGATGATCTTGGTGAGATCTTTGTGGCTGTAGTCCTGTGTCGGATCATGTGACATCAGGGCGCTCAGGTTGTCGTCGAGCTGTTCCCGGCTCAGAGAGACAGCACAAAAGGCCAATACAAGTCCTTGCAGCGTTAGCAGGCTGCAATTATAGTAATTATATGTTCTATGCACGGTCTGTTTGATGAGTACAAACAGTTAGCAGAGTGTAGACCAGACACCTGTTATCTCGGCCGTGAATGGCAAGGTGTGTCTAATTGTTGTGGGAGGCACCAGAAAGGATCTAACTAAGATTGTTGACAGCGTGATCGTCTAAAGACTTTGGCAGCTTGGGTCGTCAATTTATTACTCAGCCTTCCCTGATGATTCTCAAAGGTTCGGTCTCTAGGCAAACAAAACAGAACAAAATGAAAAACAAACAAACCAACAAATCAGAACACAGAGATATAGAGGAGAGAGCAGGTTTAAGTATTTCACTGCTGTTAGGGGTTATGACAGGGCCTACCGAATAGAGGGCGCTTCTGGGTCATAACATCTAGTGTGTCAGCCTTGCTTGGATAGCAGGAGCAGGCTAATTACCTTTCAGATTGAGGAGAAACCTGATTTTGGGGTTTCGCTAGCTGAATGGGTTAGTATTCTATGGGCTAAGCTTAGTGATGGATTGAGGTTATCCAGTCGGGATGCCGTGGCATCTCACTGTGATCCGCCGTAAAGGCAACTGTCGCTTCACTAACTAAGCACTAGTGGGAGTGCTACCTATAGGTAAACACAAATGGTTAGAATACAGATATTAACTTTAAATTTAAATTCAAACACTGTTTAAATTAAATTTAAATAAGTGAGTTGTAAAGTGAGCGAGAAGAGGGGGAGAGAAACCTGATTAAAATGAAAAAAGGAACAAAACAAAATAAAATTATAAACAGGAAAGACAATAAAGTAAAAACAAAACTAATACTAAAATAAAAAAATAAAACGGCGGGTAACTGGCGAGAATGATAATGACTAAAGAAGCAGAAGGGAAATTAAAATAAAACAAATTGGAGTACAAAGTCGACCTAGTTGAGAATGCCCACAAGGGGGAGTGGGTGAGCCCACACAAGGTGAAATCAGGAAGGTAAAGGAGGAGTTCAAGAAGTGTTAGATACTTAAACAGCCTGCCCTCTAGCATTAGTTTAAGGTACGGTGCCTTAACTCCAATGCTTAAAACTGATAGCGTTTAGTGTGAGACTACTCTCATTCTAACAGAATTTACATTTACATTCCAATCAGTTTACTGGCTCGCAGTGTTCTTATGATCAGATCTGCATTAGACACGCATTAGATAGCTACTCTAATGGTTAAACCAGGGGTAGGCAAGTTCAGCTCCAACCCTGAAAAAAACCTCACCTGCCTATAGCCTTAGTAATCCTGAAGATATTGATTAGCTTGTTCAGGTGTGTCTAATTAGGGTTGGAGCTGAACTCTGCAGGATTGCGGCTCTCTAGGACCGAACTTGCCTACCCCTGGGTTAAACCTAAGGGAGTGAGATCGTAGTTGAATGAAATTGGAATACGCAATGACTTCAATCTAGCGATACAATCAGATAAGGCCTTTAAAAGATGATAAGAGGAACATCGCTCAAATCAATCTTTATCGCAATGCAGGAAGATTTCTTCGTCCCAACAGGCGATTTTGATAATATTAAAATGTACTGTAAAGAGATTTCTTCGTCTTTAGAGAACAATTTTAATATTATGAAATGCAGTTTACTTTAACAATTAACAGTGACTAAATGTTAGCCAAATAGAGGCTGTTAAAATACAGTACTGGAGGTGGCTTTGAACCATCCAATCAAAAGAGTGAGTTCGCGTTGCAACTTGTCTCACTCTAAGCGTGCATAATATAAGAACACAAATAAATTGATACTGAGTTTGCTCACAAACAAAGTTTGAATGTCGCTGCATTCTCCACCAAATCTGTAGCAAATCAGCTCAAAAGGGAACTATTTATGACTAATTATAACTGGTTATGATTAATAATAAATATTTAGATTAGATCTTAGAATTAACTGTAGCAGAATCAATATTACAATTATTTGATCTGTCCGTCCATCGAGCAGACAATATAATCATTTATCAATTCAAGGAAAGATTATTTTCCTGGCCAAAAAAGAATAACTTTCCTTCATACAGTACTAGCATTAACTTAGCATGTAGCAAGGGATCAAACATTCAGTGACTTCGAATCGTGAGCAGCACACAGAGGCAATCAATTGGATTGGATTTAATAAATGAAACTATATCTAACGTATAACTAACTAAGCAAAACCTATATACAGAATGAAGCAAAGTAAGGAAAAGAGACAGAAGAGCAAAAGAATGGCAGTATTTCACATCAATTAACCACAACCTAATGAGAATCCTCAAAGAATCAAAAATCACCTTAAGGGGGCTCAAGCTTAAACACCCATCTAAATAGTTGTAAACGGTTACTTGCATTGGCTTCGATTGCTGAACAAGAGTCCTGATGCGGTAGACAACGGAGGTCCTTGATGAGTTCTTTAGGAGTGAGCTGGAAGTTTTCCTGGTTCTTCTGAAGATAGGGAAGTCCACAGCGGATCAACAAAGTTACTTGAAGATAAAACTGTCGGAAAATCAAACTCAAGAGGAGAGTTTGAGGAGTCTTGGAAAGTGTTGTCTCAAAAGAAAGGGTTTTCTGAGCAAAGATCAGTGCGAGCAAATTACTTTTGAGAGTTCCTATCCACACCCACCTTTTGGGTGGAATAGCCAATACCAGGCATGAATTTTTGAGCGGGAGAAGTTTTCTTTGTCTCCCTTTATGGTCCATTTGCATGTTTATGGCCGGTCTGGAGGATTGGTGCAGTTTTACCCAAAATATGGTACAAATAGTATGATGCATTTCACGATCCCATAGTGTACATCATTGTTTGAGGAATAAAGAGCAGCTCATTTTGATACCAAGAACGAAACATCTAGAATATCTTAAAGCAGAGATACACTCATATACCTGAATATAAGCATTGAGAGTCTAACTAATACAAATAAAGAGTTGTAACTAGGCTAATACAATAGGGAAACATACAAACAACACATGCATATACCAGATACAATTGTAACTGATTAATTATTGTCTAAATAAAGAAAAGGTCTATATGTGTATGTGTTGTGTATTGTGTGTATGGTGTAGTTTTGCAGGTCAGCCAGGCCCATTGGCGCCTGACCAAATTGGTCATTTACTTCTCTTTGGAAACTGTTTGAAGTCAGATGGGGAGATGATAGTGGTAGACTGCTTAGCATCTCCTTGATAGTAAGGGGAACCATTTGACAATTTAGCACCCATATAAATGTAGAATCTGTGGCCAGGACTGTAATTTATATGCAAATGTCAAAGGCTAAAAGGGGTCTCTTAAGCCATAAAACCCAAACGATCGTACATGATCCTACACAGACACTAATATATACTAATATATATTTAGGTTACTAAATTAATATAATTGTTTGATAATACTTGTTAAAATTAATATAATATAATATAATATAAAAATTTATACTTTTGACCCCTCTCGCCCCCCCCTTCTATATATATATATTTCTGTCATGCAAACTCTCAGAGGGATTGGTATGGTAATGGACATGACAATGTTAATGTATTTGGTCTTGGCGGAATAGATCTGCTACGCTGCTGCTGCTGTGGCAGAGCAAGTACCGAGACTTGCTACTGCCAATACATCCACATATACATATACAGCCTAATTTGCATAAAGAATGTTCAATACTCACAGCACTACATCAGTGATAGCTAAGCTGAATTGCACATGGTTGGTGAATTTGACAGTTTTGCAGAAATATTTTGTGAAAAGTGGAGCATTTGCTGTATAGAGGATTCAGATGGTGTTTATGTATTGAGAACTGCCCTATCTGCTCTTAATCTGGAACCAAGCAGAGATATTGACTAACACAGGAAGTCATCCCTCCTTACACGTCTGACATTAGCCTTGTTTGTCTTTCACCATATGTTACCTACTCCAGAGATACAATATGTCAGTGACAAACATTGGGTCTTATTTTAAAACAGCAAACCATTAGCTGCTTATATTCTCCATTTAAAGATTTTTATTAAATTTGACTTAATAAATGGCAGTCGGTTTATTTATTGATCGATTTATTTTATTAGATTTTTCCTTGAAGAGTAAATTAGTCATCTGTAATAGGAATGTGCAGAATAGCTAGGCTAGACTTCTGATTACTATCTGAATTCCCAGGTCTAGTCATACATTTGCAGCATTTTGATTAATGTTGAACGCAATTATCCTCACTGAACTTGCAGGTCAAACATGCGGGTGGCTCAGCTGTGATGGGACTAGCACACATTTACTTTATATAATCAACGTGAGAGAGGGAAGAGAAAGCTGTATAATTCGGATCTTATAGTAGAAGTCTGTAAAATGCTTATGTCAAGTAAAATTTTTACACCTTTACACCTGACATAATAATGCGCTGAACAAGGTTCAATTTCGTCATGCATTTGGACAGGTTGAAAATTCAAACACAATAAACGTCTGATGGATTATAATTGCTTGGAAAATCTAGTACAAAGAAACTTACTACTTATCACTTATTACTGACTTGCCACTATTACTGATCACAGTTTCAGAGTCTTCCATGAGAACTGGTATTGGGGTGAAACAGTATCCCTGATGTGAAATTTAATAAATCTAAATAACTTTTTTTCTGTTCTCCACATCCTCCACATAAATATTTTATTTATCTTTCTGGATTTCTTTCATTTTTCAATGAGAATTCACTGGCCTTCTCACTTAATTCTGGTATGGAGGCCTGTCTTCACAGGAAAGCAACTGTCTTGATAAATGCTAAATTGACTAGTAAAGGTGACTCTGAACAACAATTCCGTTTACTCGGGACTGTCCCATACATTAGTGCTCATACACTTTCCTTTTTGGCTAAAGTATTGTGTTATTTCTCCTTCCAGTCATTCTCATTATACTCTTTCCCACTGGTTCTCAAAAATACACCATCTGAGATATATCAGGTAAAAAGCCCATGACTGACAACAACCTTATGTAGCCGATAACACACTAGTCTTACCTGATCCCAGGGACAGATGATTCCTCCAAAAAACATAAAGAGGTAACCCATGGCAACCAGGCAGGCCCAGATCACCAAAGAGAAAACTCGGAGCAGCTTCTTGAAGATGGACTCGATGCAGACCAGAACAAAAATAGTGAGGAAAATTGCCAGCGCAGTGGGGACAGTGATTACAAAGGCGATGTGATCCTCGATATCCTGCAGAGAGATTGCAGTGTTACAAAAATAACTTTAATTGCACCTTCCAACTGCACCTGCATGACAGCCACTGGAAAATAGTTTATCAGATAAACTAGTGACTGCCAATTAACTCAAAGAACCCACAGACTCTTCTGTCAAACTGGGGAACTGAGCAGTGACATTTGCTGGTTGATATAGGTTACACGATGCCCCTGTTACTATTATGCACAGTAGTTATAACAACAAATATAATGTGTAATTATAAGCAGTGCCACAAAATAATTACACATTAAGCATATTGTTATCATTTATTATTATTATAATACACATAACCGTCAGCATTGCACTACACTGCTAGTAACAGTCATTTTGTATGGTAGCACTATTTCATTGTGGTCTCCCTTGGATTAACTGCTTTAGCTTGTATTATTGTCATCAGTAAATTGCTTTAGATCAGGGGTGTCAAACTGAATTCCTGGAGGGCCAGAGCCCTGCAGAGTTTAGATTCAACCCTAATTAAACACACCTGGGCCCGTATTCACAAAACATGTTATCTTACCACTAAGAGTTCTCCTAAATAGCAGTAAAAGGTTTCAACAATTCTTAGTTCCATCTCAAATCAAACACACCATAATTTAATAATCCTGAAATGTTTGGTTTGATTTTGCAGGTGTGTTTGATTTGAGATCGGGCAAAATTATTCAGGATAGAGTTGGCCATCCTTATCCTAAATGAATAAATGTAAATCATTAGGTTTTATTATATGGGAATAAAACAACAATACATGAACATCTAAAGCCATGTCTATAATCCTCAATGCTATTGTCTGGCACAATAATGTAATGTTCTGAATTATCTTAATTTGGTAGTTTTTCTCAGCAATATAGCTAAATCCAATTAACTATGATTCATTTGATTAATCAGCATATCATGTAATTAGTTTGATAAAGTTCAATGGATTGACTGTTTAACCCAAATTTTATATTAAAATATATATTTAAATAATATATGTACAATCAAACAAACAAATACATACATACATCATTATATATATATATATTTTTAATTATTATTATTATTATTTTTTTTAATCTAAAGCAAGGTACAGCAAAGTTACAACGTACTGTAGTAATGTTAGGTAAACGTGCCTCTGATGACATTTTTGCATTCCAAAAACCTAACATTACACATGCATTACAACATACAGTTCCCAGCTGCAATGAAAACAAGTGGAAGTACAATGTGAACAACTTTTATTCCTTTATACAAAAATTATTATCTCTTACTTTTAATTGGCTAAGATATCAAATACACTGCTGGACAATAACCACTAATTTGTATCAAACTATATTTTTCCTGTAGCCTATTTTCCTAATGACAATTTTATGATTGATTTACTGTATATACAACACTTTTTATGCTAAAATATTATTTCCAATTTTTAACACAGAATAAGGCAGAAAATATATTTTATAATTTCTATACTGTTTCATACACTTTATGTATTACCTGGAGATGACTTGAAAAACACACATAAACCATTTATTTTAATATTTTAATTTTATGTTTACTATAATGAAACCATGGTTAATTGTTCTAAAGGTTTTAGCAGTTAAATCTACCACTTTAGTGAAGAAGATCCTAAAGGTTTTAGCAGTTAAATCTACCACTTTAGTGAAGAAGATACCACTTTAGTGAAGAAGATCCTTCTATACTGACAAGTCTTTATGACATTTATGATGTGGATTCTTTGGTAAACCAGTTGCAATACAACACAGGATTTGCAAATAAAGTTTCATAGAAAGATATGAACCCGACAATGTCACAATATATAATTGTGTTAATTTAGACATTGCTGTTTAGTCTATCAGTGACTTGAGTTCTGTACTACCAAAACTCACATTATAATTAATGACACTATCTATACTGCTCAGTGAATCTTTTATTTACATTGTGTTTGCACTGTATAAGATGAAAGTATTTAGATTTTATTATTATTATTATTATTATTATGACAGTTTTAATGTAAAAATTCATAACATACATAAGTGACATAAGTGCACATCAGGAAGCATTGTAAATTAAAATGAAAAACACAGTTATGCAGTCATGACTTCTTTAATGCAGTCCATATTACAGAAAGTATTTAGATTTTATTATTATTATTATTATTATTATGACAGTTTTAATGTAAAAATTCATAACATACATAAGTGCACATCAGGAAGCATTGTAAATTAAAATGAAAAACACAGTTATGCAGTCATGACTTCTTTAATGCAGTCCATATTACTTGTACAGTCATGGCCAAAAGTTTTGGTAGTGACAAATTGTGTTTTGCAAAGTTTGCTGCTTCAGTATTTGTAGATTATTTTTCCACATGTTTCTATGGTATACTGAAAAACAATGATAAGCATAATCATAAGTTTTAAAGGCTTTTGTTGGCAAAAATATATAATGAGTCAATATTTACAGTGTTGATCCTTGTTCTTCATAACCTCTGCAATTCACTCTAGCATGCTGGATATTACCTTCTGGGCCAAATCCTGACTGATGGAGATCCATTCTTGCCTTGTTAGTTCTCGGAGTTGGTCACAATTTGTGGGCTTCTGCTTTTCCTCTCGCCTTTTGAGGACTGACCACAGGTTCTCTTTGGGATTGAGATCCAGGGAGTTGCCTGGCCACGGATCCAAAATTTCAATGTAATGATCTTCGAGCCACTTCTTTATCACTCTTGCTTTGTGACATGGTGCTCCATCATGCTGGAAAATGCACGGATCATCGCCAAGTTGCTCATGGATTGCTGGAAGAAGTCGCTCTTGCAGGAAGTTTTGATACCATTCTTTATTCATGGCAGTGTTTTTGGGCAGAATTATGAGAGAGCACACTCCCTTAGTTGAAAAGCAACCTCACACATGGATGGTCTCAGGATGCTTCACTGTTGGCACAACACAGGACTCATGGTAGCGTTCACCTTTTCTTCTCCGAACAGTCAATTTTCCAGATATCCCAAACAGTCGGAAGGGAGATTCATCAGAGAAAATAACTTTGCACCAGTCTTCTGCTGTCCAATCCTTGTACTTCCTGCAGAATTTCAGACTGTCCTTGACGTTTTTCTTGGAGAGAAGTGGCTTCTTTGCTGCCCTTCTTGACACCAGGCCTTTGTCCAAAAGTATTGGCCTCACTGTGCGTGTAGATGCTCTCAAACAAACCTGCTGCTATTCCTGAGCTCTGCACTGGTGGTGACACATTTCCGTAGCTGACTTTTCAGGTGGAGATGGTCCTGGCACTTGCTGGACACTCTGGGACATCCTGAAGACTTCTTCACTGCAGTTGAACCTCTCTCCTTGAAGATGATTCGGTAAATGGTTCTTTCAGGTGCAATATTCTTTGTAGCAATTTCCTTGCATGTGAGGCCATTTTGATGCAAAGCGATGATGGCTGCATGTGTTTCTTTGGAGGTAACCATTGCTAACAAGAACACAGTGGCTGCATCTGAAATGGCATACTCAATGAGTAGGTACTTAATTTCAAAAAATGTAATTTTAATTTTAATTTAAATCTCCTTTGTTTTCCTCTTTTTCTTGTTGAATTTAACTCTGTTTCATCCCTCAGGCTTATAAATAACAAAAACAACAACAACAACAACAAATGTAATATTTTGATGCATTGATTATGATTAAAGATATTTAACCTTGTCATTGTGCCTTTTTTCTGTGTATATAATCTCATACTATGATGTACGCAAACCCATTATATTTGTTTTCTGCTTTTTGTCATTATGATTGTTCATTGTTAAAGATACAACCATCTTTCCCTGAGCTTGTAATACATAAGATGGACAGGTGCACTAACATCTCATAGCATCAGTAACTCCACAACCCCTACCTAGTACGTTTTCCACAGCGTTTGCAATATTTGTAATATCTGCACAAAGGAGACGTCGATCAGCTGCTAGAAGATCTCGCCTTTGGAGAAGACGGTTAATTTTACACTCGAAAAATGTAAGTATTGCTACTTAAAAATTAAGATCACCCCAGAATGCATTGCTAGCCCACCCCAACACTTATGAAATAATAATGATAAATGCTGACCAATAATTAATATTATATATATATATATATATATAGTAAAACAAGCAAAATGTAATTTGTTTTGTCATATGCCATAGCTATGCATGAATGCACACTAGAGTAGACAAATGCAGGCAAGGGGAATACATCTCAATTTTCAGTCAAGTAATGAATCGATGCATAAGTTAATGAAACAATTATATTTTACTTAGTGACAACAACAGGAAACATGAATAAATGAGTAAAAGAATAAATAAAAGTAACCATAACATTAAATAAATACAAGTCACCGACACATGAAACAAAGCTTTATTCAAACATTGTTCTA
>NW_015507483.1:24044-26836 GCF_001515645.1 Sinocyclocheilus grahami | reverse complement strand
TATATATATATATATATATATAGTAAAACAAGCAAAATGTAATTTGTTTTGTCATATGCCATAGCTATGCATGAATGCACACTAGAGTAGACAAATGCAGGCAAGGGGAATACATCTCAATTTTCAGTCAAGTAATGAATCGATGCATAAGTTAATGAAACAATTATATTTTACTTAGTGACAACAACAGGAAACATGAATAAATGAGTAAAAGAATAAATAAAAGTAACCATAACATTAAATAAATACAAGTCACCGACACATGAAACAAAGCTTTATTCAAACATTGTTCTAGCAATCATGTATATACAGACGGTGAAGCCACATCCTACTGCATCTCAACACACCTGTGCCAGTTCTGCAGCTTTATTCTGAAGTAGCTGACAACCGTGTCCACCTTCACCTGTCTTTGCAGTCCATCACGACTAATTTCAAAAAATGTAATTTTAATTTTAATTTAAATCTCCTTTGTTTTCCTCTTTTTCTTGTTGAATTTAACTCTGTTTCATCCCTCAGGCTTATAAATAACAAAAACAACAACAACAACAACAAATGTAATATTTTGATGCATTGATTATGATTAAAGATATTTAACCTTGTCATTGTGCCTTTTTTCTGTGTATATAATCTCATACTATGATGTACGCAAACCCATTATATTTGTTTTCTGCTTTTTGTCATTATGATTGTTCATTGTTAAAGATACAACCATCTTTCCCTGAGCTTGTAATACATAAGATGGACAGGTGCACTAACATCTCATAGCATCAGTAACTCCACAACCCCTACCTAGTACGTTTTCCACAGCGTTTGCAATATTTGTAATATCTGCACAAAGGAGACGTCGATCAGCTGCTAGAAGATCTCGCCTTTGGAGAAGACGGTTAATTTTACACTCGAAAAATGTAAGTATTGCTACTTAAAAATTAAGATCACCCCAGAATGCATTGCTAGCCCACCCCAACACTTATGAAATAATAATGATAAATGCTGACCAATAATTAATATTATATATATATATATATATATAGTAAAACAAGCAAAATGTAATTTGTTTTGTCATATGCCATAGCTATGCATGAATGCACACTAGAGTAGACAAATGCAGGCAAGGGGAATACATCTCAATTTTCAGTCAAGTAATGAATCGATGCATAAGTTAATGAAACAATTATATTTTACTTAGTGACAACAACAGGAAACATGAATAAATGAGTAAAAGAATAAATAAAAGTAACCATAACATTAAATAAATACAAGTCACCGACACATGAAACAAAGCTTTATTCAAACATTGTTCTAGCAATCATGTATATACAGACGGTGAAGCCACATCCTACTGCATCTCAACACACCTGTGCCAGTTCTGCAGCTTTATTCTGAAGTAGCTGACAACCGTGTCCACCTTCACCTGTCTTTGCAGTCCATCACGACCCTCATTGCTGCAGTCAGACTGAATCTGATCATGGATGGGAAAGGAACATTGAGGCTGCCGTTGTCTGAGTGCACAGAGAGGATGAGGAAGACCATGATGACGCCCCCCTGAACCACACAATTTTGAACAAGAGCAGGAGAACATGTGTGGGACAATCTGGCTGCCGCTGTGTCTGCTCCAAACATTCGTGTGCCTGCTCTCCAAGAGCACGACTATCTGTAAAACATTTACACAGAGTAAAACATTTGACAATTTATGTTGTCAGCATTCCATTTCTTGCCAAATTTCTTTAATTTTTGTGGTGTAGTGGGCAAAACCACTGAACTGGTCAGCAGAAGGTTGCTGGTTCGATCTCCACAGCAGTCACCACCAGTGTGTCCTTGAACAAGGCTCCTTTGTCCAGGTTGCTCCCGAGGGATTGGGGGTCTCTGTAATAAGAGCACTGAAAGTCTGTTTTTTTGGGGGGGTTTTCTGAACACAAAGGTGATTTTGGTCAAGTTTGTCCTGTTTGTTTCTGTTCATACAATATCAGTCAATGGAGCCTGACTTTCAGAAGCTTCATGACATTATTTGATGATGCTTTGGAAGCTTCTGAAACTCTGGCTCCATTGACTGATCTTGTATGAACCGAAACCAGCAGAACAAACTTGACCAAAATCACATCCTCAAATCTCTTTTGGTCTTTTTCTAGATGTTCTTTTGCTGGCTCTGTGGTCACCGAGGATGAAGAGACCACAGCAACAGCCGGCGCAGATGAGGCAGTAAGGGCAGGTGGAGAGATGGAGCATCTCATTCATGGCACTGGACCATTTTCAGGATGCTGCTGTGGACTTCTCTATCCTCACTGCTGTAACGGCCACTAGAGAATTTACAGTAGTTTGGCAGATTGACATCTGCGCATGTAAAAAAGCGTGTCTGTACGAGTTGAAAAGGTGAAGAGATAACTTGCTCTACCGACAGCTTTATTTAATTTGATTATTTTCTGTTTGTGACCTGAGTTGGATGCTTGTGTACTTTCTTTTCCTCACTCGTTCCCCCATGTATGTGGACGAGTGTGTCGGTGCTTGAGGTGTTTTATTAAACTCGGGAAAATACGCCATCCTCTCGTCTCCCGTGCATTATTAGCCCCACACAGTTTCTCATCTGGGCTGTTTAACATTTCAACTCGGTGTTACAAAGTGGCGCCCGAACAGTGTGGATCTACCAAAGTTATCTCTTTTACTCGTCTCTCCTGGCGGCTATTGACTATCGACAGACGTGTTCGTGGTACGGCGGGGTAACTATATCCAGGAAAGACCGCTGGCAGGTTAGAGAGTAGGCCGCGCGGATTCCTGGAAGGAAAAAAAAAAAAAAAAAA
>NW_015507483.1:10797-23835 GCF_001515645.1 Sinocyclocheilus grahami | reverse complement strand
GACCGCGGGCAGGTTAGAGGGTAGCCCGCGCGGATTCCGGGAAGGAAAAAAAAAAAAAAAAAGGACGCGTGATGGCGTTCCGCGGATTTTCTGCTGTTCTTTTAAGACTCGTTCGGGATCGATTGGAGGTGCAAGGACAACAGAGTGAAGGTGGATTTTGTGTTGTTTCATCTAGTCAAGCAGATTTTTGTTTTTCTTTCCATGGGAGAGACGGTTCGTTATTCTGTAGCTACGAAACTTTGACTGAAAAAACATAAAGAAGAAAGGGACACTTGGGAGATTTGACATTGTTTTTTTCGCTTTGGAGGACAAACGGATATTTATTTTGGTTTTTGCCGGATTGGACATTTTTGAAGTAACGATATAATATATTACTTGTTGCAGTCACGTTTTTCACTCACTTCACGTGGCCTGACACCTGCAACAAGGAACACTGATTCTGGAAGACTGAAAAAAAAAAAAAGACTTTATTTCAGGTTGCATTTGTTTTTGTGCACATTCTCTGAGGTAAATTGTTTATTGTGCTTTAGCATACAGGCTGCACGAAAGCACGCATATTTCTAAAGGGAACAAGCAGGTTCATTGTACTGTTTATTATTCTTATTTTGTAGTTAATCCCTTGTAAATTGTGTGCAGCTGCATGTAATATTTTGTTTTACTTTTCTTTTGATATTTCTGAAATGTGCTATTATATTACAGGGTGTATAAGATGGCCACAAATCGTGAACTGTTTGACTTACTGACATGTTCTGACTATTTGCCAAGACAGGGTACATCCCAAAGTGGGGATGGAGGCATACGGTCTCAGGTGCAGCTCCTGCGGGATGAGGTTGCTGTATTGCAGCGGTGTCTCCGTGACTCGCTGGACCTGCAAAAGAGTATGATTGATTGTATGAGTCCTGATGATGGTACGGTTCCTATTGAGCCACGACCACAGTCTAACCCCTTGGCCGCTTCTACACCGTTTGTTCGAGGGCAACCTCCACTAGGCGTTTCAAGGTCAGTTTCTGCTAATATGCCTCATGTAAGTGGGCCTGTGGTGGCTCAAACAGCCTCGGCTGACTTGTCAGCTACGTCTAGGGTCTTGGCCTCTGTCCTCCATCAATCACGTCTTGAACCTTTAATTTTTGGTGGTGAAGGAAAGGTGGGTCCAGACGACTGGCTTCAGTCTGTCGATATATACAGGACTTCACTGGATCTTACTGATTCCCAGATGTTACTGGAGCTCCCGCGTTTTCTGTCCAAGGAGCCGAAGAAGTGGTTTAATGTCTTGAGCTCCCATGTTTCCACATGGGCCCAGTTTTGTGACCTATTTAGGAAGGTTTTTCTGCCATCTGACAATCAGGAGCGCATTATGAGGGGTATCCTAGACAGGGTTCAGATGCCGAACTAACCTTTACCTACGTTTGTCGCCCATATGCTGAGTGAATTTCGAAAATTGAGAAGTCCGCCTCCTCAGCCAGAACAAATTGAGCTAATATGCAAGCACGCTGTCGAAAAATACAGGGTAGCACTCTATGGCACGGCGGTGACGTCTGTGATGGACCTTCCCTTGCGTGCGCATGAGCTGCATGCAGTCTTGGGTCCATGTGGTCAATATGTGCCCGAGGTTCCACAGTCAGTTCCGGTCATAAGAGAACTTCATTGTTTTAAGTGTTTGAACTTAAGTGTACGGGTTTACTTCCCGTAACTGCCCAAACTGTAAGCAGCAAAGCAGTCAAACTGTACAGATTACAGAGACATCGGGTTCTGAAGTCCCAAGTAACAGGTCTCAAACAACGGTTGCAGGCTTGGGTGCTTCAGTTAGGCCCAGGTTGGGAAACTTCAGGGGGAGGAGGACTTTTCAGAGAGGCAATCCCCCCCCGAGACAGTAATTGAGCCTCACTCACCTGACTCATCCCAGGCCAATGTATCAAAAAGGGTGCCTGTGAATCCACCTCCGGAATTTGAGGAGGACGATACTTTGTTGCGTGGCGAAAGCTCCTGTCATACAAGTCCTGGTGAGCCGTCCAGTGACTGTCCAACTGATAATGTCAGTGATCTCTTGGAATCTGATGCCAGAGTTTCTTTGTCTGATTTATTTGGTGATGTCACTGATGAGGGTGCGAGTGAGTGTGGTGATCCTGCCATTCTCTCTGATTTGACAGAGCGTCATGGTGATTGCGTTGATCAAAGGTATAACCTGCGACCTAGACTTGCACCCAGGATTACCTCAGGTTGGGCGACCAATAAGTGGACCAATCCATTCCACACAGACTGGTTGGATTTAAAATGAGTCTGTTAATGGAGTGTGGGGTGTACATATTTCTCTGAGTCTCCATAATGTTATAACAATATATCGTACCGTTATTGTTTTTGTTGACTGTTTTTAGGTTAACCAACACTGTTGTGATTTGTTCTTATAAAAGCAAAATCTATCCTGTAAAATGTATTTTGCCATGGGTTTTTGAAATGCCTATGTGTTTTCTTTTCTGTTTGCTTGTAACATTTTCTTTATGTATTCTAGGCCAAAGTGGTTTGGTGAGTTAAAAACTGTCATGTATGTTGGTATTTCTCATCATGTACCACTGGTTTTCTTTTTGAGGAGAGTATTTACAACTATTCATGTATGGAGTTGTTTATATCCTGTATTTTCACAGTGCTGTTGGCTGAGGACAGCCAATTTGTTCCAGGGGGGACTCTGTAACGGCCACTAGAGAATTTACGGTAGTTTGGCAGATTGAAATCTGCGCATGTAAAAAAGCGTGTCTGTACGAGTTGAAAAGGTGAAGAGATAACTTGCTCTACCGACAGCTTTATTTTATTTTATTATTTTCTGTTTGTGACCTGAGTTGGATGCTTGTGTACTTTCTTTTCCTCACTCGTTCCCCCATGTATGTGGACGAGTGTGTCGGTGCTTGAGGTGTTTTATTAAACTCGGGAAAATACGCCATCCTCTCGTCTCCCGTGCATTATTAGCCCCACACAGTTTCTCATCTGGGCTGTTTAACATTTCAACTTGGTGTTACACTGCTCACACCAGTCTGTGGACATTTCAGATCCTGCAAAAATGCACAAACATAATACAAAAGCAGTCAGTTTAATAGCACAATGTCATTTGATTTCTGTATTAGAAGTAACAAAATGATCTTACTTCATAGTTTTGTTTCAGGTTTTTCCTTTTTTTCACAAATTAAAAAAAAATTTAAATCACCTTTCCTTGCAGGTCCTGCTCCACCACAAGAGCACTGCAGCAAATGCACAGAAATCAAGAATCAGAAAAGTTCTGTAATAACTGTAATAACTAAATTACAACAATTAAAATAAACTACAACTTAAAATTTTAAAAGATGTTTTATTAATTTCTGTAGCGTGCTCATTCAAAGCCTTTTCCTCTGATTTATGTGCTCAATACTACATTTAAATGTTGTGTTAACTCGCTTTTTATCAAGTGCTTCACAATTTATCAACAGTACTAATGTACAAATAAAATAAATAACTTGTAGATGTAGATTTGTTTATTTACATTACTTACATTCATCCAAAGCAGTGTTGACAACAGTGAATTCTACATAATAGCATACATCACTCACTCAGATGTCGGTTTCATGTTGTGATGTGCTCATCTACAATTCGTTTAGAATATTTTCCTGTCTCATGTTAAATAGACATTTAGTAATCGTCTTTAAGATGTATATGGTTTATGTAAATCCACTTTGGAGATGTGCATGTGCTTACTGGAGCTCCCCTGTTCGCTATAAGTAATAAAACGTAATAAAAACAGCAAAATCACAAATATGCTACACTGACTAGTGTCTTTAAACCTTCAGCAATTCATCAGTTTACTTTACAGTAGTTCAACAAATGTGATTTTAACACAAGGAACCGTGTTTTTGATTTCTAATACTCACATTTGATACCCTCGTCGCTGTTCTCCGCCCTGTTCGATGATGATGTATCCGCTCGCGTGGGCTTCTGGGATTGAAAAGTGTCCATCGATGAACACTTCAGAATCTGGGCTGAAGCAGTAGGACATCCGGGGATTTCCCATCTACTCTTTTATGAATACTGAGGTTTCCGACATACTCATCTCTAAACGTACGGTTTTCTCCTACTATATAGTAGGTAAGTAGGCATATTCGGCGCAACTTAAGTATACATACGTCCGAATCTCGTGAGAATTAGTGCAATTTTCACCTACTCTTTAATGAATACTGAGGTTTCGGACATACTTATTTGTTCGCCTACTGCATTTTGCCTACTATATAGTAGGGAAGTATGCCATTTCGGACGCAGCCACTGATTGGAAGCGCTTCTTCCCTCCTTTTATAGCAATCAGTCTGCTCTTACAATCTCTTTAGTATGATAGTGATTTCACCTGACTAGTACTCATTCACACTTTCACATGTGCTGCTGATTTGATTAGTCAGTTAATGTTAGCTGGTCATTTTGTGTCAGTATTAAAAAACAGTGACATTTGTTTTGTTTTTTGTAAAAAATATAATTTTTTGGCCAATGCATTATTTAAAATGCATCTGATCACTCTAAACAATAATCTAGAAACAATCATAACAGCTTAAGCAGCAAACTTTGCAAAACACAAAATTTATGTCACTGCCAAAACTTTTGGCCATGACTGTACATCCTTACACTCTGTTCACTGAATTCACAGTAGCTTTGATTAAGTTTTAGATAGTTATATAGCACCTAGAACAGAACTACAGCTAAAAGCATTTATTTGGTTCAGTAAGTTGCCATCCCATGACCTCTACAGTAACTGCTCTGCCATCAATCTTTTTGAGTTATGACAACTTTTAATGAAATTATCAAATGTCATCATATTTGAGTGGCGTCCCTATATCTAAGTTTAAATGAACAGCTAGCATAGCACATGCTAAATATAATTTATTTAGCATGTAAATTTAATTAACAAGAAAGATACTTGTCACTGGCACTGGCCAAATCTTATGCTCATTATATACAGGTATACAGTGGGTACGGAAAGTATTCAGACCCCCTTAAATTTTTCACTCTTTGTTATATTGCAGCCATTTGCTAAAATCATTTAAGTAAATGTTTTTTCCTCATTAATGTACACACAGCACCCCATATTGACAGAAAAACACAGAATTGTTGACATTTTTGCAGATTTATAAAAAAGAAAAATATCACATGGTCCTAAGTATTCAGACCTGAAAAACTTGTTGCCTCTTTCCCAAAAAGACTCATGGCTGTATTCGATCAAAAGGGTGCTTCTACTAAATACTGAGCAAAGGGTCTGAATACTTAGGACCATGTGTTATTTCAGTTTTTCTTTTTTAATAAATCTGCAAAAATGTCAACAATTCTGTGTTTTTCTGTCAATATGGGGTGCTGTGTGTACATTAATGAGGAAAAAAAATTAACTTAAATGATTTTAGCAAATGGCTGCAATATAACAAAGAGTGAAAAATTTAAGGGGGTCTGAATACTTTCCGTACCCACTGTACCTTCATGTAGCTGTCACAGCCAATGAAAAGTAAGATGAGTGCAGGATCTAAGAACTATAGACGTTTTTAGATTTATTAACAGAACTCAAGACACTAGAAACAAAAACATTAATCATTAATCAAACAATGAGTAACCACAGTAACTGACTGAAACATAGAAAACTAACTGAAAACTACGACATAGAACAGAAACATCCCTTACAGTACACTCTAAAAAAATTGTGCTATATAGCACTAAAAGCGGTTCTTTAGCTTGTAATCATAGGGGAACCACTTTTAGTGCTATTTAGCACCTATTTTTACAGGTGCTATATAGCACATTTGTCAAATGGTGCCATGTAGAACCATAAGAGGTGCCATATAGCACTTTTTCTCAACAATGGTGCACCAATCATAACTCATCCATGGCTCCCAGCATGCATTGCAACATAAATAAATTATGCAGCTGCATTGTCTTAGTATTTTCTTTTATTCTTACTATTTGCTTTTTTTTTTTGACTTTTTACTGCCCTGTTTTGTGATGCTCAAAAATCATATCAAAATTATCAGAAAATGTTGTCACCATTGCTGAGATTCACATGCTGATTCTTCATGTCTATGAGTGACCGAATTGAAACCTCTTTATAACTCATAATTCTAAAAGTGGTTTATACAATTTTCTCACATTGTCACGTAGTATCATAGAACTGCAATAATATGAAACTCATAATAAAACAACAGATTTTGATAAAATGCAACCAGAGATGCATACGCATTAAATTA
Source organism: Sinocyclocheilus grahami (assembly GCF_001515645.1). NCBI lineage: Eukaryota > Metazoa > Chordata > Actinopteri > Cypriniformes > Cyprinidae > Sinocyclocheilus > Sinocyclocheilus grahami. The sequence goes on along the minus strand of NW_015507483.1, from coordinate 17,605 downwards.
TTTTACCATAAGTTCCTTACCATTACATATGTGTTTTATAAACACTATTGCAACAGCCAAAGATGAACTTATTTTAACTTCAAATTAAAGTCAAGGGTCAAGAAGCAACTAAAGCAAACACTATTCACCAAAACGGTAAGTTGAAGAGAAATTATTTAATTTCTTTAACTTAATTCTCAATAAAGAACTTCCGTTTTAGATACTCCAGAAATAAAGTCTAACTGGTTAGTAATGTGTGAAGTTGGTGTTGCTGTTTGTGGAGAGGTCCTTTTTTTCTGAGGTCAAAGGTCTCATGTGGGAGCCCTGAAATATTTCCTTGTGGAGGCAAAAAAAAAAAATTTCTTCAAGAAATAGACTGTATTTTAATGTTGTTTTAACCCTTTTCCCAACTAAACTAAGAGACTAAGAGAACCTTTAAAGAACTATACAGGGGCTTACAGGTTTTACGGTAGTGGTGCTATATAGCACCTCATCGACTCCAAAGAACCGCTGAAGAACCATACAGGGGCTTAACAGGTTCTTTATACGGTAGTGGTGCTATATAGCACCTTAAACACTCCAAAGAACCGCTGAAGAACCTTTTTTTTTTAGAGTGTAGCCACCAACAACCTAACCAAGGCCATTACTCTTCAACTTCAACATAACAGAAACCCTATTAAATGTCAACGTTATCAAGACAATTTACCACATAATTTACTACCAATAAATTACACACAATATTAAGTTGATGTAATCATCATCAAAATAATGTTTTTAACTTAAAAGGTTTAATTTAACCAATAAATTAGAAATTTTAACTTACAGCCATGCATTTGTTTAAGTTGGGTAATAGAGCCCCTGGATTTCTTTTTAAAGTGTGTATATGAAGGACACACACACACATATATTTATTTATTTATTTATTTATATTTATATATTTTTTTTTTTGTTTGTTTGTTTTTGTTTTTTTTGTTATGTAATATTTGCATCGATATAGAAATCCAAATAGTAAGACCAGCAATGCAACTCCATTGACTTTTCCATTAAGAAAATTACATAGATTAGTTATGGTTGCATTGTTCACTTATTTTCCATAATCTGAAAGAATGGTTTGTCCAGTTATTTTACAACTGTAATTTTATTTTAGCGATTTTTCGTTATGAAATGCAGTATCAATTTATTGTTGTACCTTTAGTTGGTTATCTTAGAATTTTTTAATTTTTATTTATTTATTTCACTACCTTGCTGCATTCTGGAATTGTCTTCTTAGTGAACAATACATGCTATCTTGCAATTTAACTAAAACAGGGTATCTTAGGTGGCAATATAATTAAGTTGCCTACCTTTTGGAACAAACTTTGTATGTAGATCAAGTGTGTGATGCCATTCAAATGCTCTCTCTATAGAAAGCTCAGGTTTTTGAACAGATCTATCGACTATAGTGCACCAAACTGTAACTCAACATTCTCAAATTGAGCCCACAATTCACATGAGACTCCAAACAGGGACGTCTAAACGGATTCAGGTACCTCTTATGGTTTCAGTTTAAAGAGCCCAGGATGTCTGTGAAAATCCTTGTCACCCCATAGCACTATAATTACAGCCACAAAGTAAGACAGCAAGACAGCCTGATTATCAGCAACATTTTGTGGAATCATTTTCTCATGTAAGAGCAACACTAAACCATTGCTGTCACCTCTCTATCCACACTCCTCTAAAAAGTGCTACAAAATGCGTTGTTAAAAGTCATGGTGTCACACCACAGTGACGTGGTGTGATTTTGATGGCATCTCATCTGGCTGTCACAGCCATAACATTTGCTTCTCTTTTCTGTAATCCCCACTGTTGCTGCCAAATTCATATTTTGAAGAATTCATTGCCAGAACACACAAAACCACAAATCGCAAATCGCATGGGAAAACTACCGAAGACTCATTCATAATTGATGCTGTCTAGCTTTCAGAAACACATTAGAAATGGAAACCCTAATAAAAATTGCAGGGAAATTCTATCAAGATGGATGTAGGGTCACTATTACAACATCAAGACGTTACGGTAGCACTGTTCTATCTATTTTGTCATAGAGCACTCAGAACAAGCTTGCAACTGGCAAAACCCACAAGCACATTCTTCTACTAAATTCCACAAAGCATGCAGGGGGAACATTAGTCCTGCGGCCACTTATAGGATGTGAAAGGTTGAGTGAAACAGGTCATAGGGGGAGCAAATCGTCAGGGATTCAGAGTACGATCATAAACAAAAAATGCCATGAGAGTGCAGTCGTGCTCCAAGGCTTTGTTCACAATCAATGTGATGTGTGCAACCATGGGAGTCACAGAGAGCATTGCGGCAACCCAAGGCAGGCTCAACAGCCACTGTGATGTGAGATTTAGGTCAGGCAGTCAAAAGACAAGAAAGAAAGTACTGCACGCATTGAGAGTGTGTCTCTAAACAGGGGTTGATGTCATACTGTGAAATGTCGCTTACTTATTCACTCCCTGATCTCCCTAATACATTAGAGCTGATTTAAACGGGTGAAATATATACCACTTACATTTTCCTGTATATTCCAGATATTCTTAAACATGACATGTCAAAATCTGAGGAGAAACGCAAACAAATTTCAGACAGCATAGCAGCAACCTACTAATGTATCCTGTCAATGTGACTTCTGCTTTTTATGCAAATGATGATGGAAATACCTCAACTTCTGGGAAAACCTGTGTAAACTGTCTCAGCATGAGAGCCAGCAATATGTGTACAAAACCCTGATTCAGACATCCTGACAAGACTACAGCTTATATTTCTCCTTAATTCCACAATCCCTTTAAGCTTCATCTACAAATGGCATATATAGAATCTTGTAGAATTTCAAGCTCTTGAATAAGTGTTGCTATTATGAGGTATCAGCACAAAACCCAAAAAATTGACACATACATGCATACATACATAAAATAAAATAACTAGCATCAAAAGAATCTAGCACTATGCTCTATACTTAAATTTACATAGTTTATTAGATTTATTTTTTTCCCTTTTGTTTTGCATATAATAGCAATTCCGCAGCTAATGGGTAATCTTATTATATCACAATCTTATTTAACAATGGCTTGAATCCATAAGGATTTCCATTTTGCTCCAGCTGAGATAAATTGAATAGGAGTCAAAAAACGAAAGTAACTTTACTGTTGGCAGGTTAATAGTTTCTAAAGTCATGGCCAAAGGTTTTGGCAGTGACATAAATTTTGTGTTTTGCAAAGTTTGCTGCTTAAACTGCAGGGGTTCACATTGTTTCTATATTATTGTGTAGAGTGATCAGATGCATTTTAAATAACTGCTAAAAGCTTCATTGGCCAAAAAAAATACTTTTTTTGATCCTGACACAAAATGACCAGCTAACATTAATTGACTAATCATATCAGCAGCACATTTGAAAGTGTGAATGAGTACTAGTCAGGTTAATCACTATCATACTAATTAGGTAAAAAGAGCAGACTGATTGCTATAAAAGGAGTGAAGAAGAGCTTCCAGTCATTGTGTTCTTGTTAGCAGTGGTTACCTCCAAAGAAACACATGCAGCCATCATCGCTTTGCATCAAAATGGCCTCACATGCAAGGAAATTGCTACAAAGAATATTGCACCTGAAAGAACCATTTACCGAATCATCTTCAAGGAGAGAGGTTCGACTGCAGTGAAGAAGTCTTCAGGACGTCCCAGAGTGTCCAGCAAGTGCCAGGACCATCTCCACCTGAAAAGTCAGCTACGGAAATGTGTCATCACCAATGCAGAGCTTGCTCAGGACAATAGCAGCAGGTTGGTGTGAGAGCATCGACACGCACAGTGAGGCCAAGACTTTTGGACAAAGGCCTGGTGTCAAGAAGGGCAGCAAAGAAGCCACTTCTCTCCAAGAAAAACGTCAAGAACAGACTGAAATTCTGCAGGAAGTACAAGGATTGGACAGCAGAAGACTGGTGCAAAGTTATTTTCTCTGATGAAGCTCCCCTCCGACTGTTTGGGACATCTGGAAAATTGACTGTTCGGAAAAGAAAAGGTGAACGCTTCCATGAGTCCTGTGCTGTGCCAACAGTGAAGCATCCTGAGACCATCCATGTGTGGTGTTCTGCCCAAAAACACTGCCAGGAATAAAGAATGGTATCAAAACGTCCTGCAAAAGTGACTTCTTCCAGCAATCCATGAGCAATTTGGTGATGGTCCGTGCATTTTCAACATGATGGAGCACCATGTCACAAAGCAAGAGTGATAAAGAAGTGGCTTGAAGCTCATTACATTGAAATTTTGGATCCATGGCCAGGCAACTCCCCGGATCTCAGTCCCACAGAGAACCTGTGGTCAGTCCTCAAAAGGCGAGTGGACAAGCAGAAGCCCACAAATTATGATCAACTCCGAGAACTAATAAGGCAAGAATGGATTGCCATCAGTCAGGATTTGGCCCAGAAGCTAATATCCAACATGCCAGAGTGAATTGCAGAGGTTATGAGGAACAAGGGTCAACACTGTAAATATTGACTCATGTTTTTTTGCCAATAAAAGCCTTTAAAACTTATGATATGCTTATCATTGTTTTTCAGTACACCATAGAAACATGTGGAAAAATAATCTACAAATACTGAAGCAGCAAACTTTGCAAAATATAAAATTGATGTCACTGCCAAAACTTTTGACCATGACTATACTTAATCTGTTATGCTTAGTTACCAATGACTATGTCTGTTCATTTTCCAAATGTATTCCCTTTCCTTCCATGCATTGATTATTCCCTGCTGCTTCTTCATCACTTTTACATGAATCATAGAAATTATGCTTTGAAGAGAGTGATTATATACTGCATTAGGTAAACAGAGACACATGGTTGCTGCAATCAGCACAAAAACGACTGGCTGGAACTTCCTCTAAAGTATGTTGTTTTGGGGCACTTGAAGTTCATTTTCTGATACATATAGTGCATGAAAAAAATACAGGTGTGGCCTTGTAGAGGGTTTGTTTTAGAAACCCTTAAAGAAATAAGTGCAATATAAGTTTTACATTTGACTGTGTAACTTGCTCAGTAAAGTAGCAACAGTGCTTTCTCCTTCAACGAACCCAAACACTCTCTTTCTGCTTTTTCCCCAGTTAACTTCCCCCAGTTTCCAAACACTCACCAGCCCAGAGGCGAAGAAAACAGCCAACAGAGCCAGACAGGCACCCATCACAATGAGGAGCAGAAAAACAATGAGTGGGTGCTGCTGGCTCATACGATAGTACGAATCATACAGCCAGTCTAGGGACCTCGGTCTTCGGCCACGCACACCTCCTCCTCCTATTACATCTCCTCCTGTCCGGGAGCCCCTCTCCAGCAAGTAGCTCCTCTTACGCATGGCCTCCCTCCACATGGAGCTCGCGTTGTGTTCCTCTCTGTTGGGCTGTGACTGGGGTTTGTGAGGGTCGTGCTCCTGTTCACACAGGTCCTTCAAATGGAGCACTGATGCTCGGGCTGTGTTGCGTGGCTAGTAAACCAGCAGGATGTCTTCCACTGTGGTGCACAGCATCGCTCAGGCAACATGTTGAACTGAAGACTGTCAGAGTGAGAGTGAAAGGAAGCAGTATGTGTGTGCGAGTATGTATGTACGAGGGAGAGAAAGAGAGAGAGAATAGGGGGAGAGGGAGGGTCTGTATTGACGCAAGGAGTGAGGGAGAAAGTAAATGTGAGCGAGAAAGACAGAGATAAAGGCCAGACAGAAAGGGATGGAGGGGTTGAAAGAGTTTCCTGTCAAGATGATGTGCCAGGGTTTGTTGGTACATAAAAAAAAATTGTCATCATTTACTGATCCTCAAAATGTTCAGCCCTGCATAATTTTCTTTCTTTTGTGAAACACAAAATGAGTTCTAAGGTAGAAGCCTCCATTTTCCATACAAGGAAATGGTTAGTTTATGCCACCAAGCTCAAAAACGCACCATAACAGTATCATAAAAGTAGTCTGTCTTTCCTTTGTTCTGGAACTTTCAAATCAAATTTTTTTGTGTTTGTCATTGTCACGCAGCACAAAAATGGTGTCAGTGATGTCACACCTGGCACAATGGGCCTCATTTATCAATCTAATGTAGAAACGAGCGCAGATCTGTGCGCACAAATCAAGTTACGACCGAGTTCACGTGTGATTCATGAAACATTCGTATGCCGCCAATCTCATCTTACGAATGATCGCATGTTGATAAATGTGGCGCCAGAAAACAATCGTCATTTGAATATCACGCCCCTAAAAACACCCAGGTTTAAAAGCCTCGCACCAAGAGTTTACGACACGGAGAAACGAAACCCGGCCAAAAAGAGGAAGTAATCTCGCTAAAGAGAAATTGATCTTACTCCAAAAACACCCGTTAACCTTGTAATTGCAAACAATTAGGCTACATTAATATATGTAATTTATATATATATATTAAAATACTGGTAAATATAAACAGCCTATTTAGTTCCCCTCACTCTACAACAAATATTTTAAATTTAACGGTATTCAGAACAGAACAAGAATGAAAAATAAGTAGTTATAAAATTATATTTTTAACTGTAAAATAAAACACAAATTAGGCTATAGTGGCATTCATTATAAACAGCATACAAATGTCAAGCAAAACTGAAACGGCATTGGGCTCACGCGCCTATCTCATACCACAAGAATCCAAATGTTTCCATTTTTGCCATATTTGTAACATTTGTTTGCATAACTATTATTCATTATGCAGCCTAAACATGGCTTTATACTTCACTCATGTTCTAATATCCATGTAAAATCCTTCACATGTGCAAAAATGTTTATTGTTTGGGCGCTGCAC
>NW_015507483.1:4457-5983 GCF_001515645.1 Sinocyclocheilus grahami | reverse complement strand
TGATGATCCGTGCATTTTCCAGCATGATGGAGCACCATGTCACAAAGCAAGAGTGATAAAGAAGTGGCTTGAAGCTCATTACATTGAAATTTTGGATCCATGGCCAGGCAACTCCCCGGATCTCAGTCCCACAGAGAACCTGTGGTCAGTCCTCAAAAGGCGAGTGGACAAGCAGAAGCCCACAAATTATGATCAACTCCGAGAACTAATAAGGCAAGAATGGATTGCCATCAGTCAGGATTTGGCCCAGAAGCTAATATCCAACATGCCAGAGTGAATTGCAGAGGTTATGAGGAACAAGGGTCAACACTGTAAATATTGACTCATGTTTTTTTGCCAATAAAAGCCTTTAAAACTTATGATATGCTTATCATTGTTTTTCAGTACACCATAGAAACATGTGGAAAAATAATCTACAAATACTGAAGCAGCAAACTTTGCAAAACATAAAATTGATGTCACTGCCAAAACTTTTGACCATGACTATACTTAATCTGTTATGCTTAGTTACCAATGACTATGTCTGTTCATTTTCCAAATGTATTCCCTTTCCTTCCATGCATTGATTATTCCCTGCTGCTTCTTCATCACTTTTACATGAATCATAGAAATTATGCTTTGAAGAGAGTGATTATATTATAAAATTGATGTCACTGCCAAAACTTTTGACCATGACTATACTTAATCTGTTATGCTTAGTTACCAATGACTATGTCTGTTCATTTTCCAAATGTATTCCCTTTCCTTCCATGCATTGATTATTCCCTGCTGCTTCTTCATCACTTTTACATGAATCATAGAAATTATGCTTTGAAGAGAGTGATTATATACTGCATTAGGTAAACAGAGACACATGGTTGCTGCAATCAGCACAAAAACGACTGGCTGGAACTTCCTCTAAAGTATGTTGTTTTGGGGCACTTGAAGTTCATTTTCTGATACATATAGTGCATGAAAAAAATACAGGTGTGGCCTTGTAGAGGGTTTGTTTTAGAAACCCTTAAAGAAATAAGTGCAATATAAGTTTTACATTTGACTGTGTAACTTGCTCAGTAAAGTAGCAACAGTGCTTTCTCCTTCAACGAACCCAAACACTCTCTTTCTGCTTTTTCCCCAGTTAACTTCCCCCAGTTTCCAAACACTCACCAGCCCAGAGGCGAAGAAAACAGCCAACAGAGCCAGACAGGCACCCATCACAATGAGGAGCAGAAAAACAATGAGTGGGTGCTGCTGGCTCATACGATAGTACGAATCATACAGCCAGTCTAGGGACCTCTGTCTTCGGCCACGCACACCTCCTCCTCCTATTACATCTCCTCCTGTCCGGGAGCCCCTCTCCAGCAAGTAGCTCCTCTTACGCATGGCCTCCCTCCACATGGAGCTCGCGTTGTGTTCCTCTCTGTTGGGCTGTGACTGGGGTTTGTGAGGGTCGTGCTCCTGTTCACACAGGTCCTTCAAATGGAGCACTGATGCTCGGGCTGTGTTGCGTGGCTAGTAAACCAGCAGGATGTCTTCCACTGTGGTGC
>NW_015507483.1:0-475 GCF_001515645.1 Sinocyclocheilus grahami | reverse complement strand
AAATAAATAAATAAATAATTAGACAATATGAAAATTTGGGAGAGTAATTTTGCACCTATTTATTTTGGTACCATGAGGCACCACTCACTCAATGGCTGCAGATTTCTGGAGGCAATGTAGATTTGCAAGTGACAGGAGGTGGGAGGTAGGAGTGTACAGAGCCAATGAATGGTCTGTACACAAGCATCTGTGACTTGAACTTGACCCACCTCCAACCAGTGAAACAAGACAAAGAGAGGTGTAAGAAGCACTTTTGGGTTAGTTAAAGAACTTACCAAAACCATTCTGGTTCATTTGCAGAGACTTCTGCATACATCAAGGCAGATTAAAGGGGTATATTGTATTCTAGTCTAGAAATAACAAAAGCTTAGAGGAGTTGCACAGTCTGCTCAGATGATAAGGGTCTGGTTTTCTTGATGAAGTGAAGTGGCGTGTGGCCAAGTATGGTGACACATACTCGGAATTTGTGCTCTGC
>NW_015507482.1:68257-69354 GCF_001515645.1 Sinocyclocheilus grahami | reverse complement strand
GGTGGCTGGAGGGGTCAGAGAGGTGGCGAAGGATGGTTTTGATGGTGGAGTCAGAAGCTTGCATTGAGATCATGCAGCAGATTTGGAAATTTCTGGGAGCACAAGCACAACTGCACATCAGTCACCATCCAATTTCTTCGGCCAAGTGGAACGGACGAATCGGACGGTGGTCAGCATGCTAAGAAAATATGTGTCTGCTAACAAAAAGGACTGGGATGTGAAACTGCCCCTTTTGCTCATGGCTATCAGAGCAACTCCACAAGAGTCAACAGGTGTGCCTCCCTTCGAACTAATGACAGGCCGGCAAATGACATTGCCCTTGCACCTGCTGTACCAGCCAGGAGACTCCAACCTTGTCACTGCCTACACCACTCATCAATACCTTGATGAACTACACCGGCATTTGAGAACCACATTTGCTTTTGCCCAACAACGACTACAAAAGAGAGGAGAAGGCCAGAAAGCATACTATGACCGGAAGGCATCACACAAAGAACTGGATGTGGGCGACAGGGTCTGGTACTACAGCTACGCACAGCCTCCTCAGATAACCTCTCATCGGCTATCAAAGAAGTTCCTGCCACACTGGACAGGACCGCATGAGATTGTGGACACAAATGGGTCCATTGTAACCAGATCAAGAGACATGTGGCTGCTGGCAGGGAAAGCTGCCAGCAGCCACATAAAGATAACATTCATTATCTCTGAAAGGGATAACATTCATTATCTCTGCCCCAGCAAACCCTTCCTTCGAGACAACACTGAAGGAATCTGCGGGTTACAACCCATACAAAGAGAGACACTCTGCCCTGCTGAGGCCAAGCCTCGCAAGCAGAGATTGTGGTAAATCAGTGACTCATCAACACGCCCATCCGTACCTCCACACTGACCTATGACCAGCATGACACTGCCACCCGTGTCAGCCTGCCCAACCAGAGTATGTGGATTCAAGTGCCCAAAGGTGCCATCCTCCACCTCGGTGACCTGGCGCTGTACCACCTTCCAAGTGAAGAGTACCAATCCGAGGTAGAAATTCCAGCCTACTTCAGGGACCACAATCTCACCATGGCACCTTAATTGGAACGGAGCATTTAGAA
>NW_015507482.1:65599-67669 GCF_001515645.1 Sinocyclocheilus grahami | reverse complement strand
ATGTGATTGTGAAACGCATCATACGATTTGTACTATATTTTGGGTTAAAACTTCAGAAATTCCAGACCAGCCATAAAACATGCAAATGGGCCATAAAGGGAAAAAAAGGAAACTTCTCCCGCTCAAAAATTCATGCCTGGTATTGGCAAGTCCACCCAGAATAGTAACCCTCAAAAGGCATTAGCCCAAAATATTCTTAGCTCAGAAAAACCCTCTTCGTTTGAGACGACACTTTCCAAGACTCTCAAGACTTTACTCTTGAGTTTATTTTCCGGCAGTTTTTATCTTCAAGTAACTTCGAGTCGCTGTGGACTCTTCCTTCTTAAGAAGAACCAGAAGTAAACTTCCAGCTCACTCCTAACGAACTCATCAAAGACCTCCGTTGTCTACCACATCAGAACTCTTGTTCAGCAATCGAAGCCAATGCAAGTAACCATTTACAACTATTTAAATGCGTGTTTAAATTTCAACCCCTTTTAAGGTGATTTTTGATTATTTTATGATTTTCAAAGGTTGTGGTTAATTGATGTAAAATACTGCCATTCTTTTACTTCCCTCTCTCTTTTTCTTACTTTGTTTCATTCTGTATATACAGTGGGGAAAAAAAGTATTTAGTCAGCCACCAATTGTGCAAGTTCTCCCACTTAAAAAGATGAGAGAGGCCTGTAATTTTCATCATAGGTATACCTCAACTATGAGAGACAAAATTAGAAAAAAATCCAAGAAAATCACATTGTAGGATTTTTAAAGAATTAATTGGTAAATTCCTCGGTAAAATAAGTATTTGGTCACCTACAAACAAGCAAGATTTCTGGCTCTCACAGACCTGTAACTTATTCTTTAAGAGGCTCCTCTGTCCTCCACTCGTTACCTGTATTAATGGCATCTGTTTGAACTCGTTATCAGTATAAAAGACACCTGTCCACAACCTCAAACAGTCACACTCCAAACTCCACCATGGCCAAGACCAAAGAGCTGTCAAAGGACACCAGAAGCAAAATTGTAGACCTGCACCAGGCTGGGAAGACTGAATCTGCAATAGGTAAGCAGCTTGGTGTGAAGAAATCAACCGTGGGAGCAATTATTAGAAAATGGAAGACATACAAGACCACTGATAATCTCCCTCAATCTGGGGCTCCACGCAAGATCTCACCCCGTGGGGTCAAAATGATCACAAGAACTGTGAGCAAAAATCCCAGAACCACACGGAGGGACCTAGTGAATGACCTGCAGAGAGCTGGGACCAAAGTAACAAAGGCTACCATCAGTAACACACTGCACCGCCAGGGACTCAAATCCTGCAGTGACAGACGTGTCCCCCTGCTTAAGCCAGTACATGTCCAGGCCCATCTGAAGTTTGCTAGAGAGCATTTGGATGATCCAGAAGAGGATTGGGAGAATGTCATATGATCAGATGAAACCAAAATAGAACTTTTTGGTAAAAACTCAACTTGTCATGTTTGGAGAAGAAAGGATGCTGAGTTGCATCCAAAGAACACCATACCTACTGTGAAGCATGGGGGTGGAAACATCATGCTTTGGGGCTGTTTTTCTGCAAAGGGACCAGGACGACTGATCCGTGTAAACAAAAGAATGAATGGGGCCATGTATCGTGAGATTGAGTGAAAACCTTCCATCAGCAAGGGCATTGAAGATGAAACATGGCTGGGTCTTTCAGCATGACAATGATCCCAAACACACCACCCGGGCAACGAAGGAGTGGCTTCGTAAGAAGCATTTCAAGGTCCTGGAGTGGCCTAGCCAGTCTCCAGATCTCAACCCCATAGAAAATCTTTGGAGGGAGTTGAAAATCCGTGTTGCCCAGCGACAGCCCCAAAACATTACTGCTCTAGAGGAGATCTGCATGGAGGAATGGGCCAAAATACCAGCAACAGTGTGTGAAAACCTTGTGAAGACTTACAGAAAAAGTTTGACCTCTGTCATTGCCAACAAAAGGTATATAACAAAGTATTGAGATGAAATTGTGTTATTGACCAAATACTTATTTTCCACCATAATTTGCAAATAAATTCTTTAAAAATCCTACAATGTGATTTTCTGATTTTTTTT
>NW_015507482.1:40491-63914 GCF_001515645.1 Sinocyclocheilus grahami | reverse complement strand
TCTGAATTTAATAGGAGAAAATTATTGGTCATCCAATCTTTTACATTTTTAACACACTCTGTTAGCTTAGATAATTTAGAAGTTTCATCTGGTCTTGTTGAGATATATAGTTGAGTATCATCGGCATAACAGTGGAAACTAATCCCGTATTTCCTAATAATATTACCAAGTGGCAACATGTATATCGAAAATAGCAGAGGACCTAGGACAGATCCTTGTGGCACTCCATGTTTTACTGGTGATAATTGAGATGACTCCCCATTTAAATGAACAATGTGGTAGCGATCGGACAGGTAGGATCTAAACCATCTTAAAGCCTGCCCTTGGATACCTGTATAGTTTTGTAATCGATCTATGAGTATGTCATGATCTATAGTATCGAATGCAGCACTAAGGTCAAGTAAAACTAGCAATGAGACACAGCCTTGGTCTGACGCAAGAAGCAAGTCATTTGTAATTTTAACAAGTGCAGTTTCTGTGCTATGGTGGGGCCTGAAGCCTGACTGAAATTCTTCATAGAGATCATTTTTTTGCAGGAAGGAGCACAATTGAGCAGACACAACTTTTTCTAAAATTTTAGACATAAAAGGAAGATTTGAGATGGGTCTGTAATTTGCCAGTTCACTAGGATCTAGTTGTGGTTTCTTAATAAGAGGCTTAATGACCGCCAGCTTGAATGTTTTTGGGACGTGACCTAAAGACAACGACGAGTTAATAATATTGAGAAGCGGTTCTTCTGCTACAGGTAACAACTCTTTCAGTAATTTAGTGGGTACAGGATCTAATAGGCATGTTGTTGGTTTAGATGCAGTGATAAGTTTATTTTGCTCTTCCTGTCCTATAGCTGTAAAGCACTGCAGTTTATCTTTTGGTGCGATGAATGAAGCTGAAGTATTATACGCTGTAGAATCTACATTTTTTATTGTATTTCTGATGTTATCTATTTTATCAGTGAAGAAATTCATAAAGTCATTACTATTAAACTGTGCGGGAATATTTAGATCGGGTGGCGTCTGGTTATTTGTTAATCTAGCCACTGTGCTAAATAAAAACCTAGGATTGTTTTGGTTATTTTCTATGAGTTTGTGGATATGCTCGGCCCTGGCAGCTTTTAGAGCCTGTCTATAGCTGGACATACTGTTTTTCCACACAATTCTAAAAACTTCCAAGTTAGATTTTCTCCATTTGCGCTCAAGACTACGAGTTTTTTTCTTGAGAGAATGGGTATTACTGTTGTACCATGGCGCAGTACGTTTTTCTCTTACCTTTTTCAATTTGATGGGGGCAACGGCCTCTAATGTATTAGAGAAGATAGTGCCCATGTTGCTAGTTATTTCGTGTAGTTCATGTGTATTTATGGGTACACAGAGCAGTTGAGATAATCAGGCAGGTTATTTGTGAATCTGTCTTTGGTGGCTGGAACAATAGTTCTGCCCGGATGATAACGTGGAGCCTTATAGTTAATATTAGTAATATGCAGCATGCACGATACAAGGAAATGGTCAGTAATATCATCACTTTGAGGTACGATATCTATATCAGTAAGATTAATTCCATGCGATATAATTAAATCTATCATGGCTTAAAACTCTTTTGGAATGACAAAAACTATGAAGAAAATCTATTGACATTTTCGTCAACGAATAAAAATGAGATGAAAATGTTAGGGAGGGACGATTTGGGAAGAGATTCATTCAGAATGAATCTGCTGCGTGGTTCGGAGGTTATGTGTACATATGAACCGGCGGGACATAAGCTAACATACACTTGCTGCACGTCGCATAAAACGTTCAAAAATATCAATATGTGGGAGTAAGAGAAGAGCAGACGTATGGATAAATCTGACGACGCAAGAGAGAACTCTATTCGGTTTTCTGAACGCAGTCATTGAAGTACAAACACATAGAAAGCACCTCTCACAGAGTGTGAGTACTCTTTCGCGTCGCATGTTTAAATACCTCATTCATTAATTCACGCTGCAAAAATTGCTTTTATTGCTGAGATTTTTTGCTTTATTTTTTTGCCTTAAATCATGATGTATTTTCTATATAAGAAAAAATATGTATGATATTTAGTCTTGTTTCCTGGGGTAAACAAGTCAAATTAATTGCCAGCGGGGTAAGAAAAATAATCTTAATGAAAATGGAAACAAGATTATTTTTCTCACTGGGCCACTTTCATTTTCATCATGCAGACACGGTTCATGTGACAAAAATAGCATGCCTTTTTATAAGGGATCCTGTAGATGAGGAGGGTGCATTAATTCGTGGGGAATTACATTTACATCAGGAGAGGATTTGATTTAATTTATTTCTTTTGCCATATCCACATGCATATTTATTTGAACGGTACCATTTTTAAATGGCGTTCACTTGATAAAATCTTGTTGCGACCTCTAAGTAACCTAATAATTAGAATTTCCTTTAGGATTTCCAGTGTGGTTGGATGCATTGATTACACATTCTCACCATCGCACCTTCCGAAAATGAAGCTGATTACTGTATGGAATGGAAGTGCAAGATATATGCTGTATTTGCCATATCCACATGCATATTTATTTGAATGGTACCAAATGGCGTTCACTTGATACAATTTTGTTGCGACCTCTAAGTAGGCCTAACCTAATAATTAGAATTTCCTTTAGGATTTCCAGTGTGGTTGGATGCATTGATTACACATTCTCACCATCGCACCTTCCGAAAATGAAGCTGATTACTGTATGGAATGGAAGTGCAAGATATATGCTGTAACCACCGGGTAAGTCAACTCAGAGTTCAAGTTTTAACTCAGAGTTTGTTGAACCTCCTTTCTGGAATACACCCAGGTGCTGTGTTTGCATGTGGACGAACAGCCAAACCGTGTAGAAAAAGCTGCAGTTTTAAAAAATAACCGCATTCGGTGGCGAGGGCTTTAGTTCGTTATCGTCTCGTTGTCGTTGGTGAAAAAAATGTCAATAAACACTGCACTGAAGGTTTGATCAAAACCAACAGGCTACGTGATCAAATCCAGTTTATTTTTTATTTTTTTTAATCATTTGAACCAATTGCTTTGGAACGCTGGATTGCATTTGAAATGCTACACGCTGGCCAGATGTAAATGCAACAAAAACTCAAACCAAACATGCATCAAAACACCATTTACAAACCAATTGCAAATGATTTATTGAAAGTGTAATCCAATTAACAAATCATCTAGTACCATTAAATATGAAGTGTCTGTGTTCTTTTGTTCACTTGTCTTTTATTAACTTGATTTGTTTGTTTTATGGAGAGCTTGGTTAATCAGACTAATAAGAGACTTAATTAACGTGCCTACTACTCTTGCTTCTATACAACTGTGTCATTACCAGTGTTGGGAAGGTTACTTTGAAAATGTAATAGGTTACAGATTACAAGTTACCCTATTTAAAATGTAATAGTAGTGTAACTTTTTCAATTACTTTGTTAAAGTAATGTAACTGATTACTTTTGATTACTTTTCTAAATTTCTAATGAATGTTTATTTGCAACTATTAATCATTTTCAAACATTTACACCATGCAGGGTTAACCTTACAGTAGTGCTCAACACTGTCAGACGTTCAAAATTATTCATCACTTGAATTAAGATGATCAAATTTGAACACATCCACCACAAAATCAGACTTTAGTACCACTTTTTACTTTAAGATTGATCTAAAATTCAATGCAGATTTAAAATAATAAGACATAGTTTACTGATACTGTTTTTGAAACCAAATCTTTGCATAACTACAGGAAACACTGCATCTAACAATAGTTTGGAAAAAAAAATTGTTAATTAAAAAATAGTAATAAATAAAAGCATATACATCAACTCAAATACAGTTATCTAATAAGCATGTGTCCTATTCTGGGAACTAAACTCCTGAAACATTGGTGTCTTTTTGAAACATTGGTGTCTCTTTGTATATAATATGACGATAGTTTTCTCAAAATAAGTAAAATACTCATGAAGTGACTCAGAGCAGTTCTAGAGATTATTTTTATGTGTTCATGTACTCACATATTGAGGCGGCAGAGGCTGCAAACACAGCGAGCTTCAGTAGGCCTATGTGTAGTAAATGAAACCGCATGTCTGCGCCATTAATTTCCACGAGGGGCAGACTGGGAAAAAAATTTCAGGCTGGGAAATCTCACACTCATACACCCACAACAGATTCTGAAACGTGGACAACCCTATTTTTTGTATGGACCTCACATAAAAAAGGTTTAAATCCTTAGGTTGGGGACATGCAAAATAATTAAAAGTTCTCTCCTGAACTGCACCTTCACTTCCATTTTTCTTTTCAGTCTCTTTATTTTGCCCTGATATCTATCTCTCTCATGACTTTAATACTCAAGATTTAACAAAACTATACTTTCTAAATTGCCTACATGTCAAAATTAGTACATCACTACAATATCTTTATGGAAAAATCCTAATACTGAACACGAGTCATGTTTTTCCATTACAAAAATTAACCATGCTTTTATTATAGTAAAAGTACAATAACCATGTTTTTTTTTTTTTGGCAAATGGATTACCATTTGTATTTATTTTTACTACAAATTCCATGGTTAAATTATGGTTAGTGTATCAAAAACCGTGGTTAATTTGTGGTTACCATGGTTTGACAATAGTAACCATTGACTTTGGATTTATAGTAAAATCATCGTTAATTTTCGTAAGGGTTGTGTTGTTGTCTGCCCTAGCTCCCCTAAACCTATTATAACATATGATTATTTGTCTGCTAAATTACTACTGTAACATTACAATAGATAATAATGATGTCCTTTATACAGTATTCTGAGTGATGACTGATGAGCAATGGGCTGCTGCTGCTTAACTAAGTAAACAAAGACAAAACTACAATAGCATATTTACAGATGAATCTGACCTGCACTTGAAACCCTGAACAGCAGGCCTAGTTTTGCTTCTCTGCTCCACCTGTGCGCTTCCACAGTCCTCTCCATTCTCTCTCTCGCATTGATTACTCTGATCCAAACCGTTTGGCGGAGACGCAGAGAGCACGCGAGCCGAAGCTTTGCCAGTGACGACTAACCGATTCATGATTTATTAGAGATTTAATTATCGAATGGCGAATTCGGAAATAATCGCTATAATACATTCGGCAGGCAATTATACAATAATAATATTAAAATAGCGGGGCAAATCGGCTGCAGGCCACGGGGAATTGTCCCGGTTCTCCTGATGGCCAGTCCACGCCTGATTTCCACAGACACGCAGAACATGCAGGATTCATATATTAGACCCTTTCACACCACTTTAGTTCCAGAACTAAATATACGGTACTAAAGTACTGGGATGATTTTGCACGTACTATTTCCCAGTACTATTTAAAGGGTTGCATTCACACCGAGAATGTGTACTAAGAAGTGACGTTGTTCTGTTCAACAACAGAAACAAAGAAGAACAACGTTAACAACAGGAGGATGGAGGACGCTGTGATCGGAGCGGTGTGTTTGTTGTGTCTCGCGGGTTTCACAATAATGGACATGGAAAGTCGACGTATACGTAAAGCGATTGAAAGAACGGAAAGGAGGACTAAGAATCTCCAACGACAACTGGCAGTGCTACATTTGCTACAAGTGCCTGCACTTCAGCGTCCGTCCATCTATCGCTGTTCTCCATACTTGCGAAATAAGTTGATACAATGTTTACAGTATGTTTACACGGCGTTTTAAATCTTGGCGGGTGAGGGCGTTTTCGTACACGTTTTGCCAATCAGTGTCTACTTACGTCATGATTAGTATTAGTTGTGCCGGTTAGACCCTGCTCCGGAGTAGGAGCTAATTTGGTTCTCGAAAAAGGCAGTCCGGTATTAAAATCGCTCCCAGTTCCGGCGGTGCGAACACGCCGAAAAGTGGGTAGTTCCACAATTAGTTCTGGTACTATGAAAAGGTTCCTGTGGTGCGAAAGGCCCTAATGTCTTTTTGCGGCTTAATATTCACAGACACTAGTCCATATCGCGTTTTGATTCAAGTGTACTGACCTACTTTTGACCTATTTTATAGGAATTCCGTTTTTATGACTGGATTCTACAAACCAGTCTGTTTTCCGCATCGCGGAAATCATAGGGCTGTATGTCTCAGAGTAGTCAGTGCAATTCGGGAAAGAAATCAATTAAATCTGTATGTGGATGTGTGTAAATATTCAAATGTAATCCCCTTTGTAATAGTCAACATTTTCATAAGTAACTAATTTAATTACACATTTTTTCGTAGTAACTGTAACTGATTACAGTTACATTTATTTTGTAATTAAATTACGTAACGCGTTACATGTAACTAGTTACTCCCCAACGCTGGTCATTATAAATGTCAACAAATTTATAAAACTGATCTGAGATCAGGTAAAAAGACATATAAATGCTGGTTGATGGGTTCACTGAAGTCATCCACTAGCAGTGAATCACTGAAATCTTGAAACAGTTATGACGTAATGAAGCCTCATTGACTGAAATCACGTGACTTTGGCAGTTTGATACGCAGCTAAATTTGGTTCTTAATTTATCTTTTAGTGCTCAATCCTGTTCAGTATCCACACAGTAATTCACAGGAGTTAAAACTGCATTCTACAACCGAATTAACTCATGAAAATTCAGGAATTTGACACCTAACCCAACTCTTAATTAAATGAGCTTGAGACTTTGGACTGGAAATACAGTTTAATTTCAAAGCATTTTATTTTAATTTAACTTACCATGCCAAAGATACCAAAGTTAATTTTTATTTCAAAACTGACTCCACTTACAAATGAATAAAAAATAGACATCTGTGTCTAAACATGTTAAAAATCATATAACATACAGAAGATCTGCTTCTCTCATGAATCTTCTTCTGTGTGTTCAGGTGCTTCTCTAAATCTTCTCATCCTCACTTTCTGATCTTCCTGCTTCTTTCCTAAAAGCATCACATCATCATCATCATCATCACACTCTTAATATCTGCATGTCAAATCCATAATGATGATGATAAACGTCTCTCACCTGACGTGTGTCTCATGTAGATGTGAAAACCTCCTAACAGACCCAACAGAACCATCAGCTGAAGACACCAGACCAGCACAAACACCACAGACGCTGAACAACACAAACACAGCAGTCAATCAATCAATCAATCAATCAGACTATGTGTAGTTGATATCTGTAGATGAACAGAACTGATCTCACCAGGACAGGGTTTGAGTCTAGTGGTGTTCTGTGCGTGACTGACGTGGTTCTTCACGCTGCAGCTGATGTTTCCATCAGTTCCCTCATCCAGATCAATGCTGCTGTTTCCATCCATCAGTGGATCTCCATTCAGAGTCCAGCTGTAGAGGAGCTGATCCCCCTCAGAGGAGCAGGACACCCTCATCACCCCACTGGAGGAGCAGATGATTGACACTTCCACTGAGCCAATAGGAGCTGGAGGGAGGGACACATCACAGTCACATGACAAACACAGGAGAATCTTGTTCTTCCACACGACTCATACTATTACTGGAGTCTGTAGTGTGTTTACTGTGTGCTACAGGAATAAAAACCTTCACAGAGATTCAACGGATTGATCTGCATGAGAGTGAGATCTTTGGAGAACATGAGATTGTAATGAGTCTGATGAGAGAGTTTCTGTACCTTCAACAATCACTTGAAGATCTTCTGAGTACCATGAGTCAGGGAAATATAATTTGTAATTCCCTGAATCTGCACTGTTCACACGGTTTATTATCAGAGTCCCATTAATGACGGTCACTTCAGGTCTGTTATTATAAAGATCACAATTTCTCATCATGTCATTAATTAATAGACAAACTGGATAATCTGCTGTGTTGTCCATCCTCTTACGTAACTCCCGGTAATATTTACTAGCGTCCAGCACCATCAGCAGATTGAGTTTGTGTCCCAAAGCTGCGTAACAGGGATCAGACTGATCAAACCTGCAGAACCGATCCAGACCTGAAGAACAAAACACACACACACTGTAAAGCTTTTTTTTTTTTTTTTTACAGAATCTGTAAACGTCTGTGATTTTAATATAAAAAGCAGTTAGAAATTAGTTCAGGAAAAATAAATTAAATATTAATATCAATATTAATTAAATATTATGTAATACTTTCCACAGTAACACTTCATTTATAATTTACCATAAACATCTATTGTAGGTTCACAGGTAGACATACATTTTTTTGTTCCCATGGTCTATGCGTATGTGCAGGGCCGTCGCTAGTATTTCTGGGCCCTGTGCACTGAATTTGCTATGGGGCCCCCTCAAAATCACTTGGTGGGGGGGTAAAGTTTTTTTACTCAGTACTGTTTGTTAACCCCTGGACTGGACAAATCAAACCCATCCGTCCCACAAATCCCCCCTTCAATTAATACATAAAACAGGACAGAAACAAATGCTGATATACATTTCTGAATTCACAACAAATGCAACAAACTTAATAACGCATTTTTGTCACATATAAAAGCACTTGACAGTAAAGCATTGATTTTGAGCTAGACTGCTGTAAAGTTACTGTTAATAAATTCTGAAATAATTTCCTTAGTGACTTTCCAAATGACTTTCTTCTGTTGAACAGAAGATTTTGTAGAATGTTACCAAACCATTTTTGGTTACCCTTGATTTCTACTCTATGGACAAACATTTCTTGAATTTCTCAAATTATGTTCCACAGAAGAAAGAAATTCATACAGGTTTGGAATGATATGATGCTGAGTAAATGATGACATGATTTACAATTTTGGTTGAATCTCCCTTTAAGAACTTTAAGAACTTTATTATTTGTAAATAATAAACACCTAATTTATATAAGACAATGATATTTATCTTTAATCAGGCCCTTATTGAATTAACATTTTATTCAATTAAAATTCATTAGAACTAAACATCTAAAAAGAAAGAAGTTCTTGTTTAGAATATAGAGTTTAGCTGACTAGTATTAGTAGGATGGCGGTCATAAGAAGTAAAACCATGGTCCTCATTACCAAGGTTATATGGTTTTTAAAATAAATAAGTAATAATAAACTATACAATTTGTAGTTAAAAAAAATAAACATGAAGAAACTACAAAACAACTTCTATAAAATTAAAATATTTCCCAATATGTAACAACAGTAATATTTATAATAAAAACATTTCTGCCAACACATATAGGCTATTTGTACAGTGTCAATAACTTCAAGTTAAAGCACTATGGTGCTGAATTGACAATATTGGCGTTTTCCAATATACCTAATTGTCGTGGCTGTTTTCGGCTAGCATCACTACAGAACCTTTAATGTTCTCACATCACTCGACTGTATAATTCTGTCACATCTGAATGGTTCAAGCGACTTATGCAGTTTATCACTTATAAATTGTGGCAGAAGCACGGCGCTGTGCGGTGGCTGATCTCACTCTTCATTGTTTGAAATGTTTTTTTTTTCCTTTGGAACAATGTCTCAAAAAGGCCAGCAGCATCTCCAACCAGTGAGGAATCGGTTTCTCAAACTTTCTACCATTCTCTTCTCTCTCTGTCCTGCTTAGATCCAGTTTTTTTTCTTCATTCAAGACAGTATGAAATAGCCATCAAAGAGTTTCTAGAGAAACCGGTCACTTTTTGGACTATAAGAATTGTTGACCATATTTCAGTTCACAGTGAGCATTTTATTTCCCTATATATTTCACTCTTTAATACACATAATGCACTCTAAATTGTCACATTTAATTATGAACAATATCTTTGCTGACTAACTCATTTACTGAGGAAACATATTATAAAAGGGGTCATATGATGCTGCTAAAAAGAACATTATTTGGTGTAATGAAATGTGTTTATGCGGTTTAAGGTTAAAAAAACACAATATTTTCCACATACTGTACATTATTGTTTCTCCTCTATGCCCCGCCTTTCTGAAACGCGTCGATTTTTACAAAGCTCATCGGTCTGAAAAGCGAGGTGTGCTGTGTTTGGCCAGCTATCCAGTGCGTTGTGATTGGCCGAATACTTCAAGCGTGTGACGGAAATGTTACGCCCCTCACCATACTGTGATGCCCTGTCCGGCCGGAGCGACGAGACAAAAACATTAAAACCCATTACAAACGAGTCATTTGTTGCATCCAGTGGGGACATAATTACTGATTATAATGACTTATCGTTGACTTATCATTGCATCACGCCGCGTAAACATATAACCATGTCTGCATTTGTGATCAGAGAAATGACAAACAACAAGCGCTACTCTACACTGCTCAAAACTCGCGTTTGAATCGTCAGTGGCAAATCCTTTAAATATGAAAACGTACTTACAGTCTGTGAGTCAGAACAGCCGGCATTGTAGTCTACTCTCCCAGGATCAGTAAACAGTCCTTCATAAAATGTGCTGCACACATCTGAATATTTGGGTTGAAGTGTGCTGGAACAGTGTTGTAAATACAACTTAACCACTGATTTCTAGTCGTGTCCTCTTCTGGAAGACCAAACAAAGTAGTTTCGCTTTCACAATGAAACACAGCGCCTTCACGACACGGCGGCGGCAGCAACAATACTACAGCGAGAATAAAAGTTACTCCTTTCTTTGCGTGAACATTTGGGCGGCGTTATGCAAATCTTCCCACACAGTGATGTAGACATGTGGGGGCGTGTTAGAACGAGCCGTTTTAGGTAGGCGTGGCTGACTCTTAACCTTTATAAAGAATATCTCTTTGGATTTGAGACTTTAGTCTTTGCAACTTTACAGATCTTCTTTATGCACCAAGAGCTTGTAACACTCCAAAGAGAAAGGAAAAATTTAAAATCACATCATATGACCCCTTTAAAATATCTGTTTGACATTGGAATATCAGCTTATTTATTTATTTATTTTGTATGGTCTCAGTCAAAAAGCAAAACTAAATGTTGATTGTATTCAAATTCCATTATCATGCTTTCACTGTCTGCAAACACTTTATGCTCTTTATATATTCTCAATATTGTCTGTTTTACTAAATTTCACAAATGAAAATGATTCAGAATTGTTGTGCGTCTCTTAACAACACCCAGCGGTGTTTGGTTACTGAATGAATCCAGTAAAGTAAAAATCAGTGAGTTTTCCAAGACATGCGGGCTCTGGTTGTAAAAACAGCAGAGATTTACATTCCTGAAGAAATTGGATAAACTTTTACAGGTGAGAATGAGTTGGTTTGTGTTTTTATATGTATTTACTCAATGTAACATGTTTTCAAAACATGGTAACTTTTTTAATGTTGCTTTAGCTAAAGCCTTCATCTGGTATTGTGTT
The DNA here is from genome assembly GCF_001515645.1 of Sinocyclocheilus grahami. NCBI lineage: Eukaryota > Metazoa > Chordata > Actinopteri > Cypriniformes > Cyprinidae > Sinocyclocheilus > Sinocyclocheilus grahami. The sequence goes on along the minus strand of NW_015507482.1, from coordinate 52,652 downwards.
AAACAAAATCATCTACTGAAGTCTGTTCAACTTTCTCTCGCACAATAAATCCCCACTATCTAATACTGCTTTGAAAGCATATTTGAGACTAAACATATCCCATCATTCATTACGTTCAGGAACTCATTGCTAAATATTTTTTTTATTGCATTATTACAAACCTAGTATGTAGTGTGTCCCATTAGTTAAACAAAAGTACTACACACATACATGTGGTCATCAAACCCACAACACTTCAGCTAAATACAGGAAATGTATTGTGCAAGTAGACAAGCGGACAAGTGCAAAGACCGCAGGTGTGGACATTGTGACAGGACGTGTGTATATACAGTGGTGTGAAAAGGTTTTTGCCCCCTTCCTGTTTTTTTTAATTTTTTTGCATATTTGTCACACTTAAAAGATTCAGATCATCAAATAAATTTTAATATTACACAAAGAATGCAAGTAAATACAAAATGCAGTTTTTAAATAATGATTTCTTTTATAAAGGGAAAAAAGCTGTCCAAACCTGCCTGGCCCTACGTGAAAAAGTAATTGCCCCATAAATCTAATAACTGGTTGTGCCACGCTTTGCAGCAACAACTGCAATCAAGTGTTTGTGATAACTGGCAGTGAGTCTTTCACTTCACTGTGGAGGAATTTTGGCCCACTCTTCTTTGCAGAATGGTTTTAATTCAGCCACACTGGAGGGTTTTCGAGCATGAATGGACTGTTTAAGCATCTCAATCATATTTAAGTCCGGACTTTGATTTGGCCCCTCCAAAACCTTAATTTAGTTTTTCTTGAGCCATTCAGAGGTGGACTTGCTTGTGTGTTTGGGATGTGTTGCTCTTTAAGCATGCTTCACTTTGTCAGACAGCTTCTATTTAAGTGATTTCTTGATTCAACAGGTCTGGCAGTAATCAGGTCTGGGTGTGGCTAGTGAAATTTAACTCAGCTTTCTAAAATAATGTGGTTAATCACAGTTCTTTCATGATTTAACAGGAGGGGGCAATTAATATTTCACGTAGGGCCACGTAGGTTTGGACAGCTTTTTTCCCTTAATAAATGAAATCATCATTTAAAAACTGCATTTTGTATTTACTTGCATTATCTTTGTGTAATATTAAAATTTGTTTGATGATCTGAATCTTTTAAGTGTGACAAATATGAAAAAAATGTAAAAACAGGAAGGGGGCAAAAACCTTTTCACAGCACTGTATATATGTCACGATCTCCAGCTGATTCTGTACCTTGCCATTCACTCAGGACTCCATTTCCCATAATCCTCATCAGCACTCATTATCAGTTCACAACTGCCTCATATTAGTAGGACTGTAAGAATAGCACACACTCTCTGTCTTCGTTGGTGATTGAATGTTGTAAAAGTAAAAGTCTATAAAAGTGTGTGTGTGTGTGTGTGTGTATATATATATATATATATATATATATATATACACACACACACACACACTGTATATGCATGTAACCAAGCAACACTGTCCATTAAAGATGCAAATAGTAGTAGTTTGTCCCAAAGCTTGTCTATTCTGCTACTCACTCAAAATTATGTAGATACGTTTTCTTCACAAAAAGAGCACATACTTTTAGGGCAGATTGGAAGTGCATTTGTAGGGGTGAAAAAGAGAAGTTAGACAGGGACAGAGATCTGTAAAAAGAGGAGCGGAAAAGATGAACCATGTGATGAGGTGTGAAAAGAACAGCACTGCAGGCAAAGAGTTTAAAATAAATGTTAGCTTAGTTTGCAAGCTCTTAAAAGGGAAAGTAATATGTTTAAATGAGTCAGTGAATGCTATTTACATTTTCTGATACAGAGGTACAAAAATCACTTGTTATACTTGGTCTAAAAAGACTATATAAAGACTATTCTATCATCTTGATTTCATGGATCTTAAACTTACAGGGTCTTACTGTGACTTAAACACTTTCTCTGACATATTATAATTCTACACTAATACACACAGTTCAAGAAGGTCAGAAAACTCTAATGCTAGATCACTGCAGACTCTTAATGTACTATTATATTCATCAGAGATTAATCTGATTTCACATAAGATGAGTTTGATGTGAAAGTGACTCACATGCAGCAGTTTGCCGCAGCAGCAGCATCAGTCCAAAGATGAGCATCATTTCTCTAAAGTCCAGTTTCCAGAAGAGCCCAATCCCAGCAGAAGAGTGTCAGATCGTGTCTCATGCAGCGAAAGAAAGAGCAAGTTTCCTCATATGAGGGGAAGTTAGTTTATGAGAGAGAGAGAGAGCGATCTCAGTCATAGAACCTATTGCATTATATGGCAGAAAAAGTTCCCTGATTCAGACGGTCCTGAAGCTGCAAAAACAAACTAACATGACTAACAACATTCAAATATTGAATTGAAATTGAGAGAGAGAGAGAGATTTTTAAAACGTCTTTATTACAATAAATGAATTCAAACTTTATAAGGTCATCCATAGCTTTATAATAATTAAAATCTATTAAGATTCTAGATTTTACAGAATTACAGAACACTGCTTCCAAACTATTGCATACAACTTCATCCACATTCTCCTTTCTTGTAATATAAATCGCCATTTCTGCATGACCTAATATAAAATTAAACACCTGACATTGATACTTGCGGCTCTGGGAATATTTAAAACCACAAATAAACGTCATTGAAAAATGCTCATTAAAACATTTAAAAATATTATTTAAAACAATAAATAAAGGTTTCAACCTTGAACACTGCATGAATTAATGAACTGCGTGAGAAGAGTAACTCTTATTAATATTTACATGTTTTATAGTCATTGCACATAAATCTAGAAATATGAAGTAAATTTTAATCTAAAAGTTCAGCGTGCTTGAATCCGCGCATGCGTGTTTTGACCCACGCTTTGAATCAGAGGGACCTTTCTGTTTTAGATTTCTGATTTGTAATACTTTGGTCCGTGTGCATTTCAACAGCTTGATTCTTGTTTGCTTGACTCATTATACTGTACATTGACGTTCATATTAATCACATAACCTCATTAAAGTTAACTTGCGTGCGGTCACAGTGAGTGATATTTCAGCGAAAATGTTTTCAATAGTTCAGAGATTCACAAAGCTGTTTTTCACGTAAAAACTTGAGCACAATTGGAAATTACTGGAAATTATTTAACACTGTAACTTAACTGCTAGCTAGCTAACATCATTACTAAATAAAACAATCGCATAGTTTAGCATAATGCTAGTTTCTGCTCTTTCAAATACTCAACTGACATAATAGAGAGAGTTTAGAGCAATAACATTGTAGTAATCTCATTAATTGTCGTGTTTTGTCGCTATGCGAAACTAATATACTACCTAACGAAGAGTAACTCTTATTAATATTTACATGTTTTATAGTCATTGCACATAAATCTAGAAATATGAAGTAAATTTTAATCTAAAAGTTCAGCGTGCTTGAATCCGCGCATGCGTGTTTTGACCCACGCTTTGAATCAGAGGGACCTTTCTGTTTTAGATTTCTGATTTGTAATACTTTGGTCCGTGTGCATTTCAACAGCTTGATTCTTGTTTGCTTGACTCATTATACTGTACATTGACGTTCATATTAATCACATAACCTCATTAAAGTTAACTTGCATCCGGTCACAGTGAGTGATATTTCAGCGAAAATGTTTTTCAATAGTTCAGAGATTCACAAAGCTGTTTTTCACGTAAAAACTTGAGCACAATTGGAAATTACTGGAAATTATTTAACACTGTAACTTAACTGCTAGCTAGCTAACATCATTACTAAATAAAACAATCGCATAGTTTAGCATAATGCTAGTTTCTGCTCTTTCAAATACTCAACTGACATAATAGAGAGAGTTTAGAGCAATAACATTGTAGTAATCTCATTAATTGTCGTGTTTTGTCGCTATGCGAAACTAATATACTACCTAACCCTAAAGCACCTGTTGCCATCAGCGATTGTGTTTTATAGGACTCATTTTGAAAAGTGTGAATAGAAAGTGTTAGTAAAAGTGTGTTTACGCTTCTTTATGATGGTATTCAACTTATAGATAATTCCAGTCCAGTCTTGTCAGTTATATCTTTTATTTTGCTCAAACAATCTGTAATTTGTTGGTTAAAAAGCAAAGTCTTATGCTAGTACCCTACATTACATGCTATATTGTTTAGTTGTCTGTTTGTAGGAGAATAATGATCTTTATAGATTTTTTTTTAAATCGTGACAATCAATTTATATAGAATTTATCCCCCCATCCCCACCACCTTTTTAATATAAATAAGCTCCAGTCAAGCTGCGATATCAAATAGGACCACAGGGAGACGCCAAAATACCACTAAATCTGCTGTCTTGATCTTACTGTACATGCTACTATACGATCCATTCAGAATAACTAGACCAGCGCATAATCTAAAACACTTTCAGTCACCATCCAGTATAACACTCCTGCTTTTAAACCAAATATATGCTTAAAATAATAATTTACTGACATCTGGACTCGACTCTCCACAATCTCTGATGAAATCGGTTGGGTTTTCTCTGTAGTAGAGCTGTTTTGAATTTACTGTTTGAACGCATTCGTTTACTGGATCCTCGGCATCCTCGCAATCATATTTCAAAGGAAGCCGGCGCCACGGTCCTGACCGCATCACTGTTTTTACTGGGTGTTTTTAGGGAATTTTTATTTATTTTTTTAATGCGATTGGATTAGCTTTTCATGTGGTGGACGGTCATGATTTTGGCTAATGCAGGACACTAATGAATGATGCGCATCAGAGGGGATTTAGAAGTGGGTATACGCAAAGCCGACTGATAAAGTAGTGGGTATGTGCCGTATACCTGCATATACCCTCCACTACACCACTGTTTATAGTTATATATAAAATACTCATTTTGTGAAAGAAACACTTCTTCAAATTATATTTTAAATGATCATGAGGCCTATTGCCGCTTGCCCACTTCAGACATTATGCCTAATAATGTGCATTTTTCTTCTTCAAATTATAGATAAATGGTTTTGTAGTGATTAATTTTAAATCTAGATTAAATCAAGGTTTATCTAATAATTCTGTTGCACCAAACTTTAAACCTTTAAAATAAGCAGGTTTACATTTTAACCCATAATTTTGATCCTGGATTTAAGTTATATTTAAGATTAACATTAATCCTGTTGCACCATAACTTAAAATCTCGATTATGGATTAACTTTAAACTTAATGGAGGTTTAAATCAAATAAAATGCACATGCAAATAAAATATGTAACTGATCGAACAAAACCAGTGGAGATCTGACAAAAACAGGTCTCAGAGGTGTTTATTACAAATAAAAATAAAAATGAAAGCACATGGAGTTGGCAGAGTGCGAGGGTCGTGGCGGGATGTGGATCTGTCACTCATGGTGCACCTCAGTGTCGGACAAACAGAAGAAGTGAGGAATATTTTAACAGCAGCGGTGACGGTGATGATGAGGCGAGCACCAGTGAAGTTTCTCATGCCCGCTCCGTGTGTCTGCTGGGCGGCGATCAAACGGACAGGGCAGCTTGTTTCACGAGCGGAGATCGCTACTAGACGAATCATGTCATTTGTTTTTTCTTATCTCGATTCTTTTGTCGTAAGTTATGCTATTACTCCAGTAATTTATACTAGCCTATATCCAGCACTCCCTGAACCCAGTCTCTGGTTTATTGCCAGTCAAGCGCAACACTGCAGGGACGCGTCTATAACGACTTTGATCTGATCATAAAGTCTTTCCGAGTCACAGGGCTCAAGTCCAAGTCAAGTCTCGAGTTATTGCTGTCAAAGTCTAAGTTGAGTCTCAAGTCTTCTTTAATTATGTCGAGTCTCGAGTCATCAAATTTGGGACTCGAGTCCGAGTCAAGTCTCGAGTCATGTGACTCGAGTCCACACCCCTGATTATTTGACCCTTAAAAAAAAGTGCCTTCACAATTTCCCATAAAGGGAATAGATACAAATTGGGAAAAGGATTATTACAATCCAGGTAAATGAACCCCAAAGAATAATCGGTTAACAATTTCAATTAATTTTCAGAAAGGGCTGACCTTCATTTGTCAAGTACTCTGGCCACCAAACAGGTAGATCTCACCCCCAGCCGTTCATTCATTGAATTCACATCTTTAAAATCAGTTCCTGCTATATGTTGTACATGTCCAATAGTTGAAATTCCAGAGTTAAGAAGATCCTCTATCACAGAGTAACCCAGTTCTTTGGACCGATCCAGACGTGAGCCAAAAATTAATGGCTCTTGCAGCAACCAGTATAATGAATTTACAGTCCTTTTCTTTTGAACTTCAAACAAAGCCCACACTTTAAATAAATTTCGATAAAAAAAAAAACAACAAAAAAAAACACAGGAAACTTGGAGAGTTTCAGCTTTTGAGGATCCATCCAAAATAAAACTTTATCCAGACCTAGACCATCAAACTCCCTAAATATAGAGAAAGCTACAATCCTCCAGTTTGCATCTTCTGAACCTTTTAGAAGTCTTTGTATGTACTGAATTCGGAAAGCTGCTATTCAACTCTGCAAATGTACCAGTCCATGTCCTCCTTCGTCTTTAGAAAGGTACAGTGCATGTTTTGGCACCCAATGTAACTTATCCCAGAAGAAATCTATTAAAATTGACTGGATCTTTATCACAAAGTCTGCTGGGGGTCTACACAAAATCACACAATGCCAGAGAGTGGAGGCTATTAAATGATTAATAATCAATATTCGCCCCTTATAAGACATTTTTGGAAGTAAAAACTTCCACTTATTTAGGCGCCCTTTTACCTTCTCAGTAACATCTTCAAAATTTCTCTTTACAATATTCTCATTACCCCCAAAAAACTCCCAAATATTTAAAACCATCCCTGGTCCATTTTAGACCAGCTGGAAAAATGGGTTCACCACATAACCAACTTCCAACAATTATGGCTTAACTTTTTTGCCAATTCACTTTTGCAGAAGAAACACTTTTAAAATCTTCCAATAAGCGCAATATCATGTTCACATCATTTTGACCTTTAATTAGTACCACCAGGTCATCAGCGTAAACTGATAATTTAACAGTATTGGTGGAATTTGGAATGACCACACCTGACATCTCAGCTCTTAACTTATTTAAAAGAGGTTCTATGGCTAATGTATAAAGCATACCAGATAATGCACAGCCTTGCCTGACCCCTCTTCGCTTAGGGAGAGATGAGCGGTGGGGTTGCTATTTTATATTATCAAAGCTTCTTATGAAAACTAATTTTCTTTTGTTTTAATTTGAGTTTATGTTCCCAATGCTGCAATTGAAAGAATGCTTTTTTTAAACACTCTGTGCAAAGTTTTAAGTGACTGTGATTCCCACCACTGCTGTAAATGGATACCACTGACACATCTGAAGGTTCTACAGCAGTAACATCAGGACACAGGGAGAGTTCAGTAACGGTCTCTTCAACCATGACACGACAGGCTGAGAGTGCATTGCTGGGCGCCACCACCATACAAGGAGCTGAAGTGAGCACCGCTGCTTTGGGAGGTTCTGCAGCATGTGCCGCCACCTCTGGAGAAGCTGCAGCGGGTGCCATCGACCTCGGGTAACACAGCAGCAAATTCCACTAACCCAAGGAGGTTCTGCAGCGTCAGCCGCCACCTCTGGAGATATCACAGTGGCCGTCGGCGTCTCTAGAGTTTCAGTGGTTGTGCATGCAGCCCAAGTATACCATAAAGCGATCCCCATTGTGGGAAGCGCTACAGACAGGGGAATTAGTTCAGGAACTGGAGGGCTAGATTGAGTTGGTTTGGGGATACCAGCTGCGCGTGCAGACACCAGAGGTGCATCCCTCACACTGGATACCAGACTGGGATACCGAAGAACTGACCTTGAAGATCTGGGTGCAACAGACAGGACATGACAGGACTGTGGATAATCGGCTGAGAAGTGACGTGACTCTGGACGAACAGCTGAGATGTTACGAGACTCTGGAGGAGCAGCTGTGACTTGACTGGACTCATGAATGGCAGCTGAGACATGACATGGCGTTGTTATGGCCGCCATTTTGTGAACTGGTGCGTCCGCCATTTTAGGCACAGACGTGGTGTTGCATTCCTCCTCCGCTACACCCACAGTGAATGAAGAGCCAACACACAACAAAGCATAGTCCATAAACTCACAGAGTGATGAACGCGGACCCTCGCGTCTAAGCTTAAACTTCAGCGGTTGATTAATGCCTTCACAAAAAAACTATCAACACACAGTCTGGTAAATCAGAGTAAAATGCAATGGCTAGATACTCTTGAATATAGTCCTCGAGCGATCGTGTGCCCTGCTCGAGGGCTAATAACAGTCTTGCAATGTCCATACCTGGCCAATGTTCTTCCAAAAAGCTGCTGGATCCCTGTGTGGCCATGTATTCTGTAACGGGGTGACTGAGACGAGAGACGCAAGGTGCAAACACAATCCAAAACAGCAGGCAAAGGGTTAATTCAAGACAGGCTATAAGCTACAGGGCAGACAGAGTTCAGACAGGACGAGGTAAACCGGGCTAGAATCAAGACTCAGTTAAAATGGGTAATAAACAGGACAGACTAGACTTGAACTCAAGAAAACATGGAATGGCTCTGTAAAGTTGCTATCACTACAAGAGTGATAAACGCAGACAATACTTGGCAATCCGAAAGAAGAAGTCCAAGGCTTATATAGCGTGTCTCATTGGATGCAGCTGTGTGTGTGTAATCAGTGCAATGGATGATGGGAACTGTAGTCCGGAGTGACATGTAACAGTCTGTGTAGTGTGAGAGTCAATGTAATGGAAGAGCGATCTCTGGTGGCGTGCGGATGGAAGTCCATGGAGAGGATTCGTGACAACAATTTAAATAAGCCATTAGTATACAGAAACCTAATTTTTTTATTAATGTTTCTTAACAGCACAAAAATAGGATCATAGGTCTATAGGGCAGTGGTTCCCAACCACATTCCTGGAGGCCCCCAAACACTGCACGTTTTCCATGTCTCATTAATCAAACACACCTGATTCAGATCATCAGCTCATTAGTAGAGACTCCAAGACCTGAAATGGGTGTGTCAGACAAAGGAGAGATACAAAATTTGCAGTGTTGTAAGTCCTCCAGGAACATGGTTAGGAACCACTGCTATAGGGCAATCACAAAACATATGGAAGACAGTATTTAAAGCATCACACAAAGGACAATTTGATGTAACATTTTTCATTCATCTGTGCAACAAACCTATTTGTGGCTAAAATACAATGAATCAATCTCAATTGAATATCTCCACAACTTTTTGAAATAGGAGGGTTATACAAAAGTCTCCAAGATGGAAACATATCTTCAGATACAGAAAGTTGATCTCCATTTAGTATCACATTTTCCTTTCAGTTGATTGAAATGTAAAGTTTTAACACATATGTAATACAATACTTTTTTCCCTATAGAATCAAAAACTAGTTTTTCAATTCTTTAATAAGGAAATACCAGTATTTTCATCAATTCCACAATCTTTAGGAATTACCTTTAACTGAGGATAATTAAGCAATACAAACCCATTCTTCAAAGCGTAATTTACAAAATTATCAACTGATGTTGGGAAGGATTTTTTTAAAGATTTAAAACCTCTAACAAGCCCTTCTATAATTCTGACAGAATGTAAACCAACCTGATCAGCCAGTGACTGTATAGTTTTCTATTGACCTCTATTTATACACTGAACAAAATTATAAACGCGACACTTTTGTTTTTGCCCCCATTTTTCATGAGCTGAACTCAAAGATCTAAGACTTTTTCTATGTACACAAACGGCCTATTTCTCTCAAATATTGTTCACAAATCTGTCTAAATCTGTGTTAGGGAGCACTTCTCCTTTGCCGAGATAATCCATCCACCTCACAGGTGTGGCATATCAAGATGCTGATTAGACAGCATGATTATTGCACAGGTGTGCCTTAGGCAGGCCACAATAAAAGGCCACTCTAAAATATGCAATTTTATCACACAGCACAATGCCTGGGGTCTCGACCTGACTGCGGTTCTTCGTGGTAACCGACTTGAGTGGGCAAATGCTCACATTCGATGGCGTCTGGCACTTTGGAGAGGTGTTCTCTTCACGGATGAATCCCGGTTTTCACTGTATAGTGGGGAAGTCGTGGCCTAATGGTTAGAGAGTCGGACTCATAACCCAAAGGTTGTGGGTTCGAGTCTTGTACCGGAAGGGATTGTAGGTGGGGGGAGTGAATGTACAGCGCTCTCTCCCACCTTCAATACCACGACTGAGGTGCCCGGAGATGTGTTGCACTGCGTGAGGCAAATGGTGGTCACACCAGATACTGACAGATACGACCCCCGGACCCCCACAATACAATAAAACTGCACTTTTAGAGTGGCCTTTTATTGTGGCCAGCCAAAGGCACATCTGTGCAATAATCATGCTGTCTAATCAGCATCTTGATATGCCACACCTGTGAGGTGGATGGATTATCTCAGCAAAGGAGAAGTGCTCACTAACACAGATTTAGACAGATTTGTGAACAATATTTGAGAGAAATAGGGCTTTTGTGTACACAGAAAAAGTCTTAGATCTTTGAGTTCAGCTCATGAAAAATGGGGGCAAAAACAAAAGTGTTGCGTTTATAATTTTGTTCAGTGTTTAATTCTATACTGTATGGACTTAAAGTTTGCTTTCAAAGACAAAACACATTGTCTTTGTTATGAGTGACATCTGCAGGAGGAAACAAGAGTTACAGCTGAAAATATTTGCTAAAAATCATTTGATTTCTGTCTGGATTTATTGTTTTTATACACACGTTTTCTTATGTTTCAATTTATTGATGTGTGTTTTCTGTTGGATAAAATGTTAATTGACTGTTAAAATATAAACATTGTATGAGTTTGCGACTTTTGACTGCAAATACTGTTTCATTTCAAAGTGTTTTATTTTCACATTTAACTCAAACTAATTCAGCAATGACCCCATTTACACCGTCTAAAGAAGGGCATGTTTAGCAATGTTCTATAATGATGCAAATATCTCGTGAAGAATAATGCATGAATGTGGTTTTATATGTTAAAACTCAACTGCAAATTCAAGCAAAACCAAACCACTGACAGCAAAACAACAGACACTAAAAAACATCTAAACAGACACTGTAAATGAAAAAAAATCAACCAGAACAACAGAATAAAGTAAAAGAGCATATGACAATAAACACAATGTGACAGATCTGATTCAGAGAAATACAAGTTTTATCAGTGATGATCAGAAGGGGTTTCATGTAATGAAATAAATTAACTTATAGTACTTTCAAAGTGTGCAGATAAATAAGTAATATAAGCAATAAAACTGTTACAAAAGACAAATGTCCAGAAAATAATCGTCATAACTAAAACTGTAGAAAGTCTGGTTTAATTCATACCTCCTGGTTTCAATTAATCTCTTGGGTTTATATTATAAGATCTGCTGTCGACAGGTCAAAGCTGGATTGATGTGAGAATCGGTGAGATTATGAAGTTATTTCTCATAGATGTGATGATCTGCTGCTGCTCTCATGAATCTTCTGCTGTGTGTTCAGGTGCTTCTCTAAATCTTCTCATCCTCACTTTCTGATCTTCCTGCTTCTTTCCTAAAAGCATCACATCATCATCATCATCACACTCTTAATATCTGCATGTCAAATCCATAATGATGATGATAAACGTCTCTCACCTGACGTGTGTCTCATGTAGATGTGAAAACCTCCTAACAGACCCAACAGAACCATCAGCTGAAGACACCAGACCAGCACAAACACCACAGACACTGAACAACACAAACACAGCAGTCAATCAATCAATCAATCAATCAATTAATGAACAAGAACTAGACAGAAAACCAAACCTTCATGTTTTAAGCAGTAACGCGTTCTAATGTCTGTGTGCTGATCACTGATATCAACACGAGTCACTGCAGAGATCAAGCTGGAACAAACTAATGACACTTTACAAGAATTAAAGGGGTCATCGGATGCCCATTTTCCACAAGTTGATATGATTCTTTAGCGTCTTAATGAAAAGTCTATAACATACTTTGGTTAAAATGTCTCAATGGTAGTGTAAAAACCTTTTTATCCTGTCATAAACAGCTCTGCACACAACAATCCGTTTTAGTGCATGTTCCTTTAAATGTTAATGAGCTCTGCTGAC
>NW_015507482.1:38336-39024 GCF_001515645.1 Sinocyclocheilus grahami | reverse complement strand
ATTACGCAAATCTACTCTCGCAATCCATATCAATTGTACTTTGTAGCCATCAATGTCATTTCCAGCACAGAGGGCAGTGTGGCGGAAATGACATTTCTGTAGTTTTTTGTGAAAAAATGGAAGATAGCTTCACTGATTAGCTTTGAATTAATACTTAGCATTTCATGTATGCAAAATACTCTTATTTAACTTAAAATGTTTAGCTTTTTAAAAACACCCTTGAAGGTACAGCATGTTTGGAAATGACGTAGAATAAATATATTAACTGATCAAGCAATATTTACCTTGATTTTTCTTCATTTGTTGTTGATAAAAAATTTTAATTCCCTCCATGTCCAACATGTGCTCTGATGTCACTGAACATTCCCATAGAAACCACCGAAACAATCTTTCACACAAGCTTTTTAAAGGGACATTACAGTGTTGTGCTGGAAATGACACCAATGCTGTGCGACAGCTATATTTTGTATAGAAAGTAATATTGATCGTGGTCTCACAATAAATACTATTATGTATTTTAATTATTTTACTAGTGCTTAATTCAGGTACATTAATAGTTACCAGATAAGTCATATTTTTTAAACTGCTTTTCATTGTTGAAGTTTAAAAGTCTGGGTGTGCGACAAGGAGAAAACAGTGATTTTGACACCTATAAGGAGGTTGAAAAGTATGAAAAAATCATAATAGA
>NW_015507482.1:26622-38145 GCF_001515645.1 Sinocyclocheilus grahami | reverse complement strand
TTTCTGATACTTGCTCGTACAGCGCCTGACTAAACTAAACTAAGAGTTATTTTTCGCGCCTTGTGTTTAAACGTTCGAATACATATAGTTATGTGTCAAAATGCCTGTCTCCTCGTCAACACAGTCATTTGTGTCTTAAATGAACCTTAATAGTTAAAGATAAAGCATGTGCACTAGTTTGGCTATTATGAAATCCTGGCATTATATCATGAGATTTTAAAGGGATATAGTTCACCCAAAAATGTAAATACTGTTATAATTTACTCAGTTTCAAGTTGTTCTGAACCTGTATGCATTTCTTTGTTCTCCTCAACATAAAAGAAGATATTTAGAAGAATATACATAACCACCAGAAAGTTTCTGGTCCCTGTTGACTCCAATAGTGTTTTTTTTTCATACTATGGAAGTCACGGGGGCACAGAAACTGTTTGGTTACCAGTATTGTTCCAAATATATACTTTTGCATTCAACATCAGAAGGAAACTCATTCAGGTTTAGAACAACAACAACATAACTTAAATTTTTGGGTGAACTATTCCTCCAAAGAAGCCTAATATAGCTGCTGTTGTTATTTGTGTCAATAATGTAAAGTAAACATTAGAAAGATAGTCCTTGACCGAATCGCTTTTGTGAAATAATGTAAATTGAATTTATGCAGTGAAGACTATTCAGTCTATTTGTAGTCTATTTATTTTATACAATATAATATTTCTTATTCAATGCTTTAAGTGTTTGTAAGTCATGTGACGTGGGTGTTTCGAATCACACTTCGGAGCAGTGTTTCGAAACATCTCTAAACTTTTGTCATGAAATCTCTCTGCTTGTATGATACATTTATTTGTAGAAATTATTAATTTTATATTTTAGAACACCGAATAGGGCAAATAGTTGAAACACAAATATTGTTCCATACTCTGTTCTCTTTTTTCCCCATACTTTTTCAGACCTGCAAATTACTTAGTGAAATACTTTTTTAAACTGCACAAAAACCGGTGAGCCAAAGGAAAGCATGTTGTTTTACATAAACCTCTAAAATAACAAGTGTGTGCAGTAAATGAGTGTAAATTCTATGAATGAAATAAACGCAAATAAAATAGCAGTGTTGCAGTTGCCTTTTTCCATGCATTTCTTGGAAATTACTTAAATCAATTTCCATATTTCTAAACTGGGCAGGATCCCTTACCGTTTTAATGAGAAGATATTTAAATATTTATTTATCGGATCACGAAAGGTCCCCAGCTGGGACTCGAACTTGCATCGCCCAAAGCGCAGCACTACATCTCGAAGCACTGCCAAAACAAGTGTATCGGCTCTGACTGTAAGAAGGTATTTAAATAAATGTTATAATCATATTTGATCAGTGATTACTACGAAAAAAATATAGTCTGTAAAACCATAGACACAAGGTCTTATCAAGTAACTGTACAAAGTTCCGGTTCAAGCTCCGCCTACTTCCGGTTTTAGCCGAATACAGATACGAATAATTTTGTGATTGTTACAGATACAAATACTGGCTTCGCTGCACACCCCTACTGCCAACACACATTTATGTTTAAACAACATGTAAAAGTGAATTTTGCATCCAATGGCCTCTTTACGAGACTTGACTGCTTTACATCATTGGTGTTGCTGTGGTTGTTATATACAGTATCTGGACATTCATGTATGAAAATCTCACCAGGACAGGGTTGGACTCTAATGGTCTTCTGTGCGTGACTGACGTGGTTCTTCACGCTGCAGCTGATGTCTCCATCAGTTCCCTCATCCAGATCAATGCTGCTGTTTCCAATCATTGGTCCTTCTTCTAGAATTTTTCCGTTCAGAGCCCAGCTGTAGATGATCTGATCCCCCTCAGAGGAGCAGAACGCTGAAGTCTGATTGGAGGAGCAGATGATTGACACTTCCACTGAGCCAATAGGAGCTGGAGGGAGGGACACATCACAGTCACATGACTCTCTCAACATATAATCAGTGTCAATCTCAAGGCATTTCTAAAATAAAATATATTTCTGAGAGCTTCTATACCTTCAACAATCACTTGAAGATCACTGGCTGTGACCATATCTATCTCAACGACTTGTGATGTGTAAGTCCCTGAATCTGCTCTGATCACATTGTTTATGGTCAGAGTCAAATTATCAAAGAAGAACTCAGATCTGTTTTTGATGGATTCATGTGTATTTGTGATCAGAGTCACATTTTTAAAGAACTCATATATGTCTCTGATGGATACATAATCATACTCTTTATTTTTCTTTATGCTAAAAACTTCCAGTATACTGCCATCATTTAACTTATACAAATGAAGGTCTTGATATTGAGGGTTCAGCTCCATCTGCAGATTGAGTTTGTGTCCCAGAGCTGCGTAACATTGTTTGATCGAATATAGTTGATCAAACCTGCAGAACCGATCCAGACCTAAAGAACAAATCACACACAAAATGAAATTTTACCAACATCGACAGACAGAGTCAGAGTGTTACTGCTGGTATAAATATCATCTCTCTCATCATGAATTTCAATCAGACACAAATATGCATAAGTTCTACGGAAGACACGCATCAGACTCTTGATCTCATATCAGGTTTCAAATGATAAAAAGTGCAGTTTTTCTACACGTCCTGAAACTTTTTGAAAACAACTGAAAAAATTAATAAAAAATAGCCGGCGGAAAGCATCTACAACACACAAACAAAAAAACCCCCATCTCCAATCCATCATTGCTCATAATTTAATTCGTATCACATTAAATAAATGTGCACCAGCCAGAACATCAGAGGTCTGGTGTATAAACCTTAGTTACCGTGCACATATCTGGATTTATTAATAAATGGCAGTATGTGTGCACAATGTAAAGAGAAATATCATGTATGACTTTAATAGAAATGGCATGCTATATTTTAATGTTTAATAATACTGAGGATTGCTTGGCTGCGAAATTTCTGCTTTGAATTTAGCTCTTTTGAGTGCAAAGAGAATATTTTAGTGCAAATAATGACTGCAGGAAAAAACTATAAAATATAATGAACTATTTCTGATATAGAGGCATGTTATCAGCAAATAAAAAAGAGAGAAGAGGAAGTTAGAGATCTGTTAGCAGCGATAAAGCTGAAACATGATAATGTGTGAAAACAAGAATAGAAGCGCAATCATTTGATATAAAATGCTATTTTAGTTTGCAAGCTTTTTCAAAGTTAAAGTAGTATGTTTAATCAATAAGTGAATGCTATTTATGTTTTCTGGTACATAATCAGCACTTATTCTTTACAGAAGGAGATTTCTGAGGAGCTCTGTCAGCTGTGGAGGAAATTCAGACTCCTGCACTTTATTTCTGAATTTCCACCACAAACTTTTTGTCCACAACATTTTGGGGTCTTTAACAAAAACATTCAACTCTTTAACTATAAGTCTTGCAATTAATTGAATATCACTGTTTTTATTTCAGAGATTGATCTGATTGATCAGCCTCACAAGAGTTTGATGTGAAAGTGACTCACATGCAGCAGTCTGCAGCAGCAGCAGCAGCAGTCCAAAGATGAGCATCACTTCTCTAAAGTCCAGCAGAAGAGAGTCAGATCAGCAGCAGCTCTACTGACACATCAGGAGATTACACGACTTTTACAAAGAAAGTAAGAGGAAGTTTTCAGAGATTGTTACTGTGATTTAGCAGTTCCTACTTAAATACACACACACACACACATACACACACACACATACACACACACACACACACACACACACACACACAAAAACTGAAAGTAAGAGAAAGATCAAACAAGAAGAATCATTTCACAGTCACATTTCTAAAAGTGCAGAAAGTCTGTAATTATTGTTTGGCACTGCTTTGTTTAAATTGTATCAATGCACTTTCTATGAGGAAAAAAAAACTAAGTTAAATTGTTTATGAGCTCATCAAAGGCTTTTGATTCATATCAGACAGACTTCAGTGTTTATTACGAGAAAATGCAATATCATACAATAGAAATGGTGTCTGAATTTTATTCGACAGCTGAAACCTGGATTTATGTGAGAATCTGTGAGATTATGAAGTTATTTCTCATAGATGTGATGATCTGCTGCTGCTCTCATGAATCTTCTGCTGTGTGTTCAGGTCCTTCTCTAAATCTTCTCATCCTCACTTTCTGATCTTCCTGCTTCTTTCCTAAAAGCATCACATCATCATCATCATCATCACACTCTTAATATCTGCATGTCAAATCCATAATGATGATGATAAACGTCTCTCACCTGACGTGTGTCTCATGTAGATGTGAAAACCTCCTAACAGACCCAACAGAACCATCAGCTGAAGACACCAGACCAGCACAAACACCACAGACACTGAACACACTGAACAACAACAATTAGACACAAAACAAAACCCATCCTTCATGTTTCCAGGAGTGTGTTTGTTAAACTCGTACCACATTCTGGTGTCTGTGTGCTGCTGGTCACTGCAGAGGTCACTGCAGAGGTCACACTAGAGGTCACACTAGAGGTCACAGCTGCAGTAGTTGGTCCTGTAATAAAACATCAGCACAGAATCACCTGCTTTCTCTCTGAACCACATCAACACAATTCACTGCTGAGATCAAGCTGAAACAAACTAGTAACACTTTTCAAGAATTAAGAGCCCAGTTAAGAGACTTGCATTATTAGTTGCTCTGGTTTCTATATGTATCTGGGCATTCACGTATTAAAATCTCACCAGGACAGGGTTTGAGTCTAATGGTCTTCTGTGCGTGACTGACGTGGTTCTTCACGCTGCAGCTGATGTCTCCATCAGTTCCCTCATCCAGATCAATGCTGCTGTTTCCAATCATCAGTGGATCTCCATTCAGAGTCCAGCTGTAGAGGAGCGGATCCCCCTCAGAGGAGCAGGACACCCTCATCACCCCACTGGAGGAGCAGATGATTGACACTTCCACTGAGCCAATAGGAGCTGGAGGGAGGGACACATCACAGTCACATTACTTTTTTCTAGACTCATTATGAGTCAATATCAAGACATTTCTTAACCAAAGTTTTTATCTGATAGCTGGACTCACTAAATTAAACACACAGCATAGGTTAGTCATGTGACAGCAATGCAGCAGATGACTGTTTGGTATGCAGTATACAGTAAGCAACATGTTGGTATTTCATTTTGAAAATGGTCTTAGTACAAGAAAAGTGCAGATGCTGTTGACCTTAATTCTTCCAGATATTTAATAATGAGCTGCAATAAAAACCTTCACAGAGATTCAACTGATTCATCTGCATGAGAGTGAGATCTTTGGAGAACATGAGATTGTAATGAGTCTGATGAGAGAGTTTCTGTACCTTCAACAATCACTTGAAGATCTCTAGATGTTTCTGAGCCGTCTGAGTCAACAAGTGTTAATCTGTAATTCCCTGAATCTGCTCTGATCACACGGTTTATTATCAGAGTCCCATTAATGACTGTCACTTCAGTTCTGTTAATATAAAGATCACAATCCTTCATCCTCATCCTGCCATTCTTTACTCTACAAACTGGGCCATCTGCTGTGTTGATTATTCTCTTACGTAACCTCAGGTCATATACACTATCATACAGCACCATCATCAGATTGAGTTTGTGTCCCAGAGCAGTGTTAATCTGTAATTCCCTGAATCACCTGCAGAACCGATCCAGACCTGAAGAACAAAACACACACACACACACATACACAAACAAACACACACACACACACGTACTGAAATCTACAGACATCATGAACTAAAATCAGGTACAACTTACACATTTACAAACATACAGAAGAACTGCATCAAACAAGCTCTTATTCTGATCTCACACATCTGATCTCCATTCATCTTCATCATAAACACAGATGCTCAACTCCTTTCTCTTAACTAACAGTATCATTTGTCTCCTGAATACTCCAGGATACTGAACATATTACTGGACAGTTTTAGTGTGTAATACAAAATAACTGTTCAAATAAAACATTTAAACATTCATAAAACATTAATTTCAATTTAAAATGTCCCTTTAACATTGGAATGTCAACTAGTCTGTATGCTCTTATTCATCTTAATTAGTGTTGGGTCGTTCTTGAACGATTCGTTCATTTTGATTCGCAACATCCTATAGGTTCTGTACTGGAATTAGTCAAGTAGTTCATCTGTTTCGAGTCTTCGGGTTTTTCGAGTCGTTCGTTCATCACGTGACAGCCCCATACGCTTAACCAATGCAGCTGAGCCGGAAAGAGACTTAATAATAATAACCAACTCTTTATTACCTTTGTTACAACATTCAGTGTTATGGAAAATGACCATGATGACAGAAATTCACACATTTATAAACTGTACATTTATAATTCTCTTTCCAATTTAAAATAAATCTACTTTTGATTTTCACCGTTGACTGATTTTGCAGACCAGACTGATAACTTCCGTGCGTCAATGCGGCAAACTTGTCACAGGATGCGTGGTCCTAATAGCGATGTATGACTGTTGTATCCGAATATATATGAACTAGCTGTTTTAAATATTTTTGTATTTAACATGTTAGTTTATCAGTATGTTTGAAAGTATATTATTTAGATTTGTGGTGCTTCCATAGGCTCCCTCTCTCTCGCTCGCGCGCAGTTTAAAACTCCAAATAGTTATGAAATAGCCTATGACAAGTACAGAGAGTCTCTCTCTTGCCCCCATCCACCCATGCACGATAATATCGTCTATCGGTGATCTCACGGACTGGCGATATGACGATTTGAAAAATTACCATATCGCCCAACACTACTCAGATCATTATCTAGTCTTGTGCAAACTTCATATAGCTAAAACTGTAAATTCTACTCCTTGTTACAAGTATAGTAGAACCATCACTTCTACCACAAAAGACTGCTTTGTAAGTAATCTTCCTGATTTATCTAAATTCCTTAGCATATCCAATACCTCAGAACAACTTGATGATGTAACAGAAACTATGAACTCTCTCTTTTCTAGCATTTTAGATACGGTTTCTCCTTTACTCTTAAGGACGATTAAGGAAAAGAGTCTGACACCGTGATATAATGAACACACTCGCACCCTAAAGAGAGCAGCCCGGAAAATGGAGCGCAGCTGGAGGAAAATAAACTAGAGGTATTTCGTATTGCTTGGAGGGAAAGTACCCTATCCTACAGAAAAACATTAAAGGGGTCATATGATGAGATTTAAACTTTTCCTTTCTCTTTGGAGTGTTACAAGCTCTTGGTGCATAAAGTTACAAAGACTAAAGTCTCAAATCCAAAGAGATATTCTTTATAAAAGTTAAGAGTCAACCACGCTTACCTAAAATGGCTCGTTCTAACACGCCCGTGTTCTAACAGTCCGTGGCGTGGTTGTGATTAATTTTCTAATTCCCCAAACTGAAAAGTGTTTGAAAACACCAAGTGAGTGCTTGGTGACAATGTTGAATATGACTCTGAGCTCCCTCATCTCTCTGACTTTGAGGAGAGCTCACTGAACAGGCCCATAATGAACTCCGAACAAGAGGGCTGTATTCCCACCTTCTTCTCTTTGCGGGTGGAGAAAGAAATGCCGGGGAATACCTGCGTGTCAGGTCGCATGCTTCTTCTGGCTCTGGACCTTGGGTTAAGCATTCATTTGCGGCCATGGTGGCTAAAAACCGCCCGTCATACCCCGAGGAGAGGAAGAAGAAGCATGTCCACTTTATTAGGTACACCTGTTCAATTGCTTGGTAACACAAATTGCTAATCAGCCAATCATATGGCAGCAACTCAATGCATTTAGGCATCTAGATGTGAAGACGACTTGCTGAAGTTCAAACCGAGCATCAGAATGGGGAAGACAGGGGATTTAAGTGACTTTGAACGTGGAATGGTTGTTGGTGCCAGACGGGCTGGTCTGAGCATTTCAAAAACTGCTGATCTACTGGGATTTTCACGCACAACCTTCTCTAGGGTTTACAGAGAATGGTCCGAAAAAGAGAAAATATCCAGTGAGCGGCAGTTGTGTGGACGAAAATGCCTTGTTGAGGTCAGAGGAGAATGGGCAGACTGGTTAGAGATGATAGAAAGGCAACAGTAACTCAAACAACCACTCGTTACAACCAAGGTATGCAGAATACCATCTCTGAACGGACAACACATCGAACCCTGAAGCAGATGGGCTACAGCAGCAGAAGACCACACCGGGTGCCGCTCCTGTCAGCTAAGAACAGGAAACGGAGGCTACAATTTGCACAGGCTCACCAAAATTGGACAAGCAACGTTTAAATGCCACAGCCTACCTGAGTATTGTTGCTGACCATGTCCATCCATTTATGACTACAGTGTACCCATCTTCTGATGGCTACTTCCAGCAGGACAATGCACCATGTCACAAAACTCAAATAATCTCAGCGTGGTTTCTTGAACATGACAATGAGTTCACTTTACTCAAATGGCCTCCACAGTCACCAGATCTCAATCCAATAGAGCACCTTTGGGATGTGGTGGAACGGGAGATTCGCATCATGGATGTGCAGCCGACAAATCTGCAGCAACTGCGTGATGCTATCATGTCAATATGGACCAAAATTTCTGAGGAATGTTTCCAAAACCTTGTTGAATCTATGCTACAAAGAATTAAGGCAGTTCTGAAGGCAAAAGGGGGTCCAACCCGGTACTAACAAAGTGTACCTAATAAAGTGGCCAGTAAGTGTATATGCACAAGGCAAAAGCAATCACATTTAGTTTAAAAAAAAAATGTGTACTGTACTTCTGTATAATAAATTATGAACTGAATGCACATGCAAACACAAAAGTCTGATTCTAAATTCCATACCGCACGCAACATGACAAGACAGAAGTGTAAACATCACAATGTCCTTGAAAGTTTCCAAACTCTCCCACATCTTAATGCAATTTAGTGGTCATAAAACAAGAAACAGATAGAAAGAGGAAAGTAAAAGCACTTGTCAATTTAAAGGAAAATGTGTACTACATTACTGTAAAAGAAAATGAGATGTTAAACAATTTTCTTCATGAGAACATGCATAGTCCAAGTCATAATATGACCAACTTTAAATGTGCATTCTAAAAAGTAGTAAAGGCTCAAAAGAACCTAGAGAGCTCCTTTAAAAAGAACCTACACTTTGTGAAGAGCTTGCTGTGGAGCCCATGAACACATCATGAACATTGGAGCAGCTGGTCCTTGCAAGTTTTTGCATAGCCTCAAAGGTGTGTTTCATATGCTTGGGGTAGTGGATGTTCACCATATACAGACCCATCAGGAGTCTAAATGCCTTGGGGACATCAGATATGTCAGTGATGACAAGATGTCCAAATGAGAGCAATGTTGGTTATTCCTTGGGAAGCACATCACATTGCTGTTCCTCAGTTACAATCAGAATGCCCTCGTCAATTTCTTTAACATCCTCAATTTCACTGGCTGGCTAGGAAAACACAAAATATTACATTACAACAACTGAACACACATACGTACATACACTATTAAAGTTGTGCACTTTGTTAAAAGGACAGCTACCAAAAAATGAAAATTGTCATTTACCCTCAAGTTGTATAAATTTATTTTATGATGAACACAAAGGAAGATATTTTGAAAAATGTTTTTAACCAAACATGAAAGTCAAAAGTCAGTGGTGCGCCTCAACTGTTTGGTTACAAACGTTCAAAATAACTTCCTTTATTAAACTTGTTAAAAACCTGTACAAATTTCTTTGTTCTGCTGAACACAAAGACTTTAAAATCCCAAAGGGAAAATAAGTGGAAAATACACTTCCGGAACCAACTAGGCTAAAAAAGGGGGAACATTTGCATATTTTCTTTACCGGTATTTTACATGATTTCTGAATGTCATAAAATGTGACAAACCAATGCAACGTATGAGTTTTTGTTCCTTAATCCAATTTTGCCTGCTTGCAATTCAGTCTAATCTGTCCCACCATTTTAATAATGAACTGAAAATATCTTAGTGTCAAGAGATTTTAAATAATAGTCTGTTGCACTGCATGTTCCAGAGAAAAGCATGACTCTTAAAGGTTAGTTCACCCAAAAATTTAAATTAGCGCAATTACTCACCCTCATGGCATCCTAGGTGTGTATGACTTTCTTCTTACAGATGAACCCAATCGTATTATATTAAAAATTGTCCTGGCTCTTCCAAGATTTTTAAATGGCAGTAGGCGGGTGTTTTTTTTTTTTTTTTTTCAACAGTCCAAAAGACGTAAAATAAAGCACGCGCATCCATAATACAACGTGCCTCACACGGGTTCGGGGGGAGTAAACAAATCCTCCTGTAGCAAATCGATGCGTTTTTGTAAGAAAAATATCCATATTTAAATAGTTATAAACACTTTCTCTCACTTCTGCTGACTGTCATACAAGCAAGCCGTTCTGGGCGGATGACATGGGACAGGGATCCTCAAATTTCCACCAGATCCACTTTCCTGCAGAGTTTAGCTCTAACCCTAATCAAACACACCTGAGCATGCTAATCAATGTCTTCAGGATCATTAGAAAATCACAGGTAGGTGAGTTTGATCAGGGTTGGAGGTAAACTCTGCAGCGCATTGGCCCTCCAGGGCGAGATTTGAGGAACCCTGACGTAGGACATAGGCGTAGCGCATGCGGCAGTGATTAGTGACGAAGGTGGAGGAGAGACAGCAAAACAAAACACCGGTCACGAATTAGAAGTACACAAGGATTTGAGGATTTGTAAAGAAATGTCAGAGGATTTTGATACAAGCAAAGAGGAGACCTTTGCTAAAGTAAGGAAGCTTTGCTTCCTTTGCTCCTGATGCATACATCCTACGTCATCTGCCCGGAACGGCTTGCTCGTATGACAGTCAGCGAAAGTGTTTATAACAATTTAAATATGGATATTTTTCTTACAAAAATGCATCGATTTGCTTCAGGAGCACCCCGGAGCTGTTTGAGGCACGTTTTATGGATGAATGGATGCACTTTATTTGACTACTTTTGGACTGTTGAAAAAAAAAACATCTGCCTACTGCCATTATAAAGCTTGGAAGAGCCAGGACAATTTTTAATATAACTCAGTTTGGATTCATCTGAAAGAAGGAAGTCATTAAACCTTTAAAACAATTTTAGTTTTTGGGTGAACTAAACCTTTAAGCAAAGTTGCTAATGGCCAATATGCCAGCACTGCTATGAGCCTGAACATTTTCAGGATTCACAACTGCATTCAGCAAAATAATCAAAAATGGTGATGTCCATAAACAGGGTTTCTGCTGGTTTTATGAAGATAAACTCAAGACTTTAAAAGACCTTTTAAAAACCAATTATAGAAAACTCAAGGAATAAATTGAAGGGAAAATAATACGTCAAATTATGTTCTCTAAATTTTGAAGCTGTTTTCCAATGCAAATGTCTAAACATTGTTAAAGGGTTCACCAAAAAAAAAAAATTGTCATTTACTAAACCTCAAGTTGTTCTAAACCTGAATGAGTTTCTTTCGGTGACAAGTCCCAGATAGTCTAACACAGTACACAACGTGTTACAACTCCAGATCAAATTTACTTACAACTTT
>NW_015507482.1:14706-26543 GCF_001515645.1 Sinocyclocheilus grahami | reverse complement strand
TTAAGCAAAGTTGCTAATGGCCAATATGCCAGCACTGCTATGAGCCTGAACATTTTCAGGATTCACAACTGCATTCAGCAAAATAATCAAAAATGGTGATGTCCATAAACAGGGTTTCTGCTTGTTTTATGAAGATAAATTCAAGACTTTATAAAGACCTTTTAAATACCAATTATAGAAAATTCAAGGAATAAACTGAAGGGAAAATAATACGTCAAATTATGTTCTCTAAATTTTGAAGCTGTTTTCCAATGCAAATGTCTAAACATTGTTAAAGGGTTCACCAAAAAAAAAAAATTGTCATTTACTAAACCTCAAGTTGTTCTAAACCTGAATGAGTTTCTTTCGGTGACAAGTCCCAGATAGTCTAACACAGTACACAACGTGTTACAACTCCAGATCAAATTTACTTACAACTTTGTCCAAGCTCTACAATGTGAAAGTCATTTCCATTATGTCTGCATAGCATTTTGATGGATACAACTGTGTTACGACCCCGTTTAGGGACCAACATAAGAAAGCCGTTCTAAAGGCAACAAATACCACAGTGGCCAGGGCAAAAAGTTAAAGTTTTATTATACAGGTAAAGGAATATAACCAAAAATAGGAAAACAGCAAAAAAAATTAAAAAAAAAAAATATTTAAATAAACAAATTATAAATAAGTACATATGTTTGTTTCTCTGCCTTTCTGAAACTTCAAAATTTTTACCTAAAGGCTGTTAAAACACATTGGGGAAGTAAGGTGCTTAGATCAACCTAAAGTTAGAGCTACACGCTCAAAATAAGAGAAGTATTTATCCACATCCTTCTCTATGAAGGGAGGGACCAAACGGATGTTCCCACAAACAGCGAAGTCAGCACTAGCTTTAGATGTTATAGCCGTTTGACTTTGTGTAACTCCTCAAAGTTCTAGTTTTTCAAACGCAGGAGTTCTCTCCATCTCCAGTTTTCCTGACTCCAGTTCTAACCTTTTCAGCTCGGTCACTTGCAATTTGTTTTTCCTTTAACCTGCAGTTCTTTAAATAAAAAGTTCTAGTTCCTTCACATTCTGAGACTTTTCAACAAATGAGGCTTTATGCAAATCAAATAGACTAGTCCGCAAAAATTTTGAAGCAGCATCACTGGAAAATACTTTTTGATCTACTAATGCAGATCAAATTTGTCTCATGGCAGCCTTGCGACTACCACGAACAATCGGTTTTATCAGAATCGGCAATTTATTGTAGTTCTGCTTTCCTACAGCTATAAAGCTGTTTTAATGAAGGAGACTGAACAAACTTCTTTAAAACAAAATCCTTCATCACAAAACTTCCCCTGACAAAAGGTTGTGAGAAAACCTACTATAAAATAAAATTAAGCAAATACAGGAATTTTACCTCATAAAACAACTCCAGCAAACATAGTTTGCACAAAAAGAATGGCAAAAATGGGTCAAAACCCACCTTACTTTCAAACTACTAAATGCAGCCAAAGGACATGCCCAAAGTAGCAATGCATCAAATACAAAAGCATGTTACAAACATCAAAAGTAGCAATGCATTAAACACAAAAGCATGCTAAAAAACACAAAAGTAGTATTGCATATATATTACAAAGCATTCTACAAAACAAATATAGCAGTCCAAGTATTTAAATAAACAAATCATAAATAAGGACTGGTGAGCTAACTAATTGAAACTACCACTAACTCAAGAGTTAAGAAAACGTCCCATCTCCTGAGGAAGAAATCAAACACAGCAAAAGTCTTCTGGGTCAGCTCTCTAACCTATGCTTTCTATGTACGCTGTGGTAACTAAACAAGCAATCACTCACCATCCTTAAACACAAGAGTACAAGGAAAACCAAAACCAAACACAAAAACGTTCCCAGGGCAAGCAGCCATTGAAGTGCCACCAGCAGCTCTTAAACAGGCAGAGGCCTCAGGTGTTTGTACTAGTCTCCGCCCCCATCCAACTAGCAGCTGCACTCAGGAAAGAAAAAAAGAAAAAGAGCAGGGACTCGTAACAACTGCAGAAGGACTTGCTGCGGTCCATCCACAAGATTATTGAATTCTGCGCAGATCTTCAGTCATTCCAAAATATCATAAACATGAAAAATACAGAAACACGTTAAAACACTGTAAAAAAATAAACATAAATATATAAATAAATCTTTACAGAGAAAGTGAACTGTCATGACAAGTTTATGTTTTAATTACCAAAGCCCAACTTTACAATCCAGGAGAGGCTTTTAAATTACACAACACGGAATTATAACAAAATAAAAGGAAATGTAACACATTTGTGTCTATCCTTATTGCATGGCTATTTATACAAGATATAGCTACGCTATTATTACTGTTATTCAAAAACCTATAGTTTTGAATGTATGTTTAATGCAATGTACTTATGACCTTATACTCACGCAGGATTACAATGGGTTGTGGTGAGGCACTTGAATGACTACTTCAGAAAACTGAAAGAAGAGTTTGTACCTTCAGAACTTCATCTGAAACATGTCAGCAATATCAAATGTAAGTTATGACCTCCAAACGAACTCTTAGGGAGGTGCTCATTCGTTTCCCTTATAACGTGCAGAAAAGAGACAGCTCGAGCAGTAAACTTGGTTTTTCCCCTAATTTTTTTTCTATGTATATTCTGACGGATGTCTTTACGAATAATAAGACGCTGTCAGGTTTAACGAAGTAAATTTTTTTAATTCCTGCCGTTCTAAATTAGGGGTGCTCCGATTGATCGGCTACCGATCATTATCGGCCGATAATTGCTTGGGGATGTTTGATCGGCGGTCTCTAAAAAGGCCGATCTCAAAAAACAATATGATGAGCGCCTGCTGTGAGAGGTTTGGCACGACGTGCAGCGGCACCGTCTCAGTCTCTGTCCGGCGCGGGTGAAATAATTATAATGCTGAAAGTGAGGTACAATTCATATTTCTTAATTAAATAACTTATAAAGTAATTTGAAAACTTTCTGTGAGACATAATTTCACAAACTGTGTGAGTGAACCACCGTGTGCGCTCTCTCTTTTCCTCTCAAAATACGCAAATGGCTTTAAAATCACCTCACGTCTGACTATAAGTGAGCTGCACGCTGCAGAGTTGACACAGGAATTGTCACTTGCACAATCGAGGCAGTGTAGCATCCTCACTAAAGTTTATAAATGGCATTTCTTTTTAGTTCTTGCCAGTGTTTAGTTCTTGCCCTCTCCTGGAGACTATGCGCTCATGCACACTCGCAGCGCACACTAGTGTTGGGTCGTTCTAGAACAATTCGTTCATTTTGAACAAATCTTTAATGTGACTCGGGAAGAATGAGTCGTCTCGGGGAGTGATTCGTTCAGTCGCGCATGCGCAACATCCTATAGGTTCTGTACTGGAATTAGTCAAGTAGTTCACCTATTTCGAGTCTTCGGGTTTTTCCGAGTCGTTCGTTCATCACGTGACAGCCCCATAAGCCCAAACCTATACAGCTGAGCCGGAAAGAGACTTAATAATAATAACCAACTCTTTATTACCTTTGTTACAACATTCAGTGTTATGGAAAATAACCATGATGACAGAAATTCACACATTTATAAACTGTAAGAAGTAAAAATTAATTAATCTTTTCTGTTTCTTATAGCAGTTTTGTCTTGTTTGTAGTGTGATCAACGTTTGCGTAAGTAGTAGACGTGTTAGGGAAGTAACACGTAACATTTTAATTATATTTTGCTAAAATGAACGAAATGACTCAAAAAAAAAAGATTCGTTAATTTTGCTGAACGAGACTCAAAGGTCCGAGTTGGTAAAATGATCCGAACTTCCCATCACTAGCGCACACACACAATGCCAGGTTGCAGTGCTTATGCGTTGCATATTTTTCCAGCGCTCATGTTAACGGATTAAAGCTTTCACACTGCACATGGTTGAGGTCCGGCAGTGCGTTCCAGGAGTGCAGAGATCGTTTCCACACCGAGTCTATATTTGCTGCGCTACAAGCGCTGAATTAAAGTAACAGCGCATTGTTTGCAGTAAATATGAATATGGATTGACACGAAAATGTAGTAATTACACCATAAATGCATATAATTAAAGTCTACTGTGTTTCACAATCAACACATAGGCTATGGCTTTTTGGCTAGGTTTAAAGGAAAAGAGCACTTTTAGATAAACAAGGCAATAATAGATGGCACTCGTGGAGGTAGGAAAACAAAGTTCTTTATGAACCGCAGGATTGCTTGTAATAAAGATTTAAATGCAAAAGAAAAGGCAGTAGAGCTGACAGTTTATGTCAGTGGTAAGTTTTAATTTAGAATGCTTGTAATGAAGTAGTTTAAATGTTTTGCCACATGCTTGAGCAACTTAATATATAAATCTAGAAGTAAATGCAAATGTAAGTGTAACCCTATATAAAAATCCTATGAGTAATAGCTTTAAAACATTCATTTTATTCTATTGTCTGTTTATGCATTGTCCAGTCATTTCTAATTCGGGGATGATGTTTTAAAAGCTTTCTATACTGGTACGTTTGAACGTACGTACAGTGGGTACGGAAAGTATTCAGACCCCCTTAAATTTTTCACTCTTTGTTATATTGCAGCCATTTGCTAAAATCATTTAAGTTAATTTTTTTTTCCTCATTAATGTACACACAGCACCCCATATTGACAGAAAAACACAGAATTGTTGACATTTTTGCAGATTTATTAAAAAAGAAAAACTGAAATATCACATGGTCCTAAGTATTCAGACCCTTTGCTCAGTATTTAGTAGAAGCACCCTTTTGATCTAATACAGCCATGAGTCTTTTTGGGAAAGATGCAACAAGTTTTTCAGGGGATCCTCTGCCATTCCTCCTTGCAGATCCTCTCCAGTTCTGTCAGGTTGAATGGTAAACGTTGGTGGACAGCCATTTTTAGGTCTCTCCAGAGATGCTCAATTGGGTTTAAGTCAGGGCTCTGGCTGGGCCATTCAAGAACAGTCACAGAGTTGTTGTGAAGCCACTCCTTCATTATTTTAGCTGTGTGCTTAGGGTCATTGTCTTGTTGGAAGATAAACCTTCGGCCCAGTCTGAGGTCCTGAGCACTCTGGAGAAGGTTTTCGTCCAGGATATCCCTGTACTGCATCCATCTTTCCCTCGATTGCAACCAGTCATCCTGTCCCTGCAGCTGAAAAACACCCCCACAGCATGATGCTGCCACCACCATGCTTCACTGTTGGGACTGTATTGGACAGGTGATGAGCAGTGCCTGGTTTTCTCCACACATACCACTTAGAATTAAGGCCAAAAAGTTCTATCTGGATCTCATCATACCAGAGAATCTTATTTCTCACCATCTCACAACTCCATGCGGGCTTTCATGTGTCTTGCACTGAGGAGAGGCTTCCGTCGGGCCACTCTGCAATAAAGCCCCGACTGGTGGAGGGCTGCAGTGATGGTTGACTTTCTACAACTTTCTCCCATCTCCCGACTGCATCTCTGGAGCTCAGCCACAGTGATCTTTGGGTTCTTCTTTACCTTCATCAATGTTGAAAACAGTTGTGCTGCTTAATATTTTTGTTGAAACCGTGATACATTTTTTCAGGATTCTTTGATAGAAAGTTCAAAACAACATATATTTGAAATGGAAATGTTTTGCAATGTTATAAATATGTCTTAATTGACAGTTTTGATTAATTCAATGCATTCTTGTTGAATAAAAGTATAATTTCTTTAAAAAAACATTGTACTTGTTACTGTATACTGTATATATATATATATTTGCTTTTTGTAGTTCCATTTATTGGAATGTTTGTGGATTCTATTAGTCCAAAAAAAGATAAAGGAAAAATCACAACATAAAAGTCCATTTATATTTCATGATATTAACTATTTAAACATGTAAGCCTTGTTTCCTGGGCACAGATAGTTGTGGACTGTATTTCAACAAAAATGATGATTCACCACTGGACAATCTGTGTACAGGGAGCTTCCTGCTACTGGGCAGCATTCATATGAAGACTATCCAGCGTAGCACATTTGGCAGTGAGGTCATTATATAAGTTAACCAAATTAAAGCTGACATTCCTTTTATTTCCTCTGTTTTGCTTTCAGCCAGAGTTTTGCCTGGATTAGTTGGCATACCAACTGTTCCCTTACAGGGCAGTCCAGAATGCTTGTGTAACTTTAGTTTTGGAGCGAAGCATTGCGTAATTTATGAACACAAGGTAATAACTCACAGAGACTGACCACAGAGCTTAAGCGCTGCTGGATCACATGTGCAGGGGGGGGGGGGCAAACGAAACTCTGGCATATGCAAAGGTCACGCTGGACGCCAACTGCAACAGATGAGACAAGTGAAGGGCATTTCAAATCACTGCTGCATGTTTTTATATCAGAAAATGTGATTTCATGCTCTCGAGCTAATTAATAAACCTGAATTTGGCACAGATGTGGGAAGCTGAATTGCCTAGCATCCTGCGAGGCTAATGTTCTCATGTGCACCTATTAGGTTACATTCACTCATGCGATATTTTACCCAGATGTGAAACATGACATGCTATTCATGCCAGCTATTCCTCACACAACAAATATAGACTTCCACCAAAAAAAAAATAAATCTAAGTATTGTTTCAAAATAACTGACTCTTTCCGTTCACTCATACACAGTGCTGGATAGTAACTGATTACATGTAATCTGGACTACGTTATCAGATTCCAAACAATAAGTACTTTTAATTAGATTATATTACATTTTCAAGTACTCATAATCAGATTAAAGTTATTGATTACATATTATTTACACAATAGCAGTAAATTATTCATAATATATTGATTTGCCTCAATTCTTATTTTTTTCTCATATTTTCCTTTCTAAAAAATCTTACTTCTGTATACATTCAGAAAGTCTGGTGTAATGTAATGTTTAATGCAATTCATGATGTTAAAACAAAGAATGGAAAATATTTTCACACAAGTTAAGGCAAAAGTAATCAAAAAGTAGTCAGAATACATTACCCTAATATGTAATCCAACAGATTGTTACTAGCTACAATTGCCGTTATGTAACTTGTAATCAGTAATGGTAACTGTAAGCAGTATACAATTGTAATCGACAGTCTAACCACTGCACTGCTCATACATCTTAAAGAAAATGTAAATTGTAATATCACTATTAAAATATTTGTTCTTTATTTCCCTTTCTAGTATTATACACAATTAGAAAACCCAAGCAACTGCATAGGAATGCATTAAATGCAACAAAGAATGGTTTTCTATTTTTTAGGTGGTTACTAGGCTTTTGCTAGGTGGTTGCTAGGTTGTTCTGGTCTGTTGATAGACCATTGCTATGCAGTTACTAGGTGTTCTGAATGGTTTGTAGATGTTGCTATGGTGCTTTTGGTTGGACTAATAAGCCATTTCTATTCACTTAAGGTGTTCTGAAATTTTTAGACTATTGCTGTGTGGTTGCTAAGGTGTTGCCATGTAGTTGTTAAATTGGTAGTTGCTAGATTGTTTTGGGTGGTTAATATGCCATTGCAATGCAGTTGTTTTTATCATGTTGCTATGTGGTTTCTAGGCTGATGCTATGTAGTTTCTTGATTGTTTTTGTTGGTTAATATGCCATTACAATGCAGTTGATTTTAGTATGTTGTTTTGTGGCTGCTAAGGTGCTGATATGCTGTGTGGTTGCTAGGGTTTTGGCTTTGGTTCTGGGTTGTTATAGAACATTGCTATGCAGATTACTAAGTTGTTCCGTATGTATTTTTAAGTGTGTTGCTATGCACTTGCTAGTCTCTTGCTAAGTGGTTGATAGGTTGCCAGCTCTAGGAAGGGTTCTGGTTGTCCCAAACGTCTTCCATTTAAGGATTATGGAGGCCACTGTGCTCTTAGGAACCTTAGGTGCAGCAGAAATTTTTTTGTAACCTTGGCCAGTTCTGTGCCTTGCCACAATTCTGTCTCTGAGCTCTTCAGGCAGTTCCTTTGACCTCATGATTCTCATTTGCTCTGACATGCACTGTGAGCTGTAAGGTCTTATATAGACAGGTGTGTGGTTTTCCTAATCAAGTCCAATCAGTATAATCAAATACAGCTGGACTCAAATGAAGGTGTAGAACCATCTCAAGGCTGATCAGAAGAAATGGACAGCCCCTGAGTTAAATATATGAGTGTCACAGCAAAGGGTCTGAATACTTAGGACCATGTGATATTTCAGTTTTTCTTTTTTAATAAATCTGCAAAAATGTCAACAATTCTGTGTTTTTCTGTCAATATGGGGTGCTGTGTGTACATTAATGAGGAAAAAAAAATTAACTTAAATGATTTTAGCAAATGGCTGCAATATAACAAAGAGTGAAAAATTTAAGGGGGTCTGAATACTTTCCGTACCCACTGTATGTATCTTTATGTAATGTAGCATAAAAGTTTGTTAGAAATGCACATGTGAAAAATGTGGTGTGTACAATCAAGCTTGTATTATGTTTAGTGATTGGATGCTTAATAGCTTAAACCCGCCTCCCCAATAGGTGAATGTAACGCTATTGGGTAATGAAGAGGTCCATCAGAGAGAGACGGAGGAGAAGAGAGTCGTGAGAAAAATGTGATTTTAGTTTGTTTAAAACTGAGTATATTCATAATTGGACTTCTAAGATACAGTTAGCTCACAGTATGGGTTAACATTGAGTTTCTCGGAGTTATACGTAGTGATGGGAAACCGAGGCTTTCTGAAGCATTTGAGGCTTTCATGAAATTGTATCGATCAATAATATAAAATACAAACACGTGATCATAATTAATAAAAAAAATTCAGCTACCCATTGACGTGGGCTGTTATACCCTTATGCTGTGTTTGGGATCTCTGAGACCCCAGTTATAAACATGATTATACTGACAGCCCTCAAAGTGACTGAATAATCCTTTTATGCATCAGGTGGGATCGTGAAGCGCCATTTCTCGAGACATCGCTGCCTTTAAACGAGACAGCTCACACATTTCATTGCATATACTGAGGTCGTGTGTGTTGAAACTGTTTCACACATTCGCTGCCATTTGTGTTCTGCCGTGGGACATCGGAGACCGTGAAAAGCACTTGTGAAATCAGAAAGGCGAGCGAGGCTTCTGGCTACGAGAGAGAGAGCGACGGTCACCATCCGGATAGCGCACCCAGCCACCGGAAGCGTTGGGTGTTTCTCCGGCGACGAGGGACGATCTTTGCTTCCTCAAGTAAGCGTACTCTAAAAGAGGGACAGATTGACAGAAAGAGACAAAAAAGGGAACAGACAATGACACGTATGGTTTCTCAGACTGATAACATGAGTGGTAACTCTGGTAAATGTTAACATTTGGAGCATACCTTTGGAAGAATTTGTTTGAATTTGGGCCGCTCTTTTCTTCCCCCATCATTGTCCAAAGTGAGCAGCAGCCATCTTTTGATGAACTTTTCAATCTCTCCATCTGATGCACTGCCAGTATTTACATTTATTTGCACTGATTGAAAAAAAAAAAAAAGAGATCAGCCGCAATACTATAGACCAGTGGTGTCAAACTCAATTCCTGGAGAGCTGCAGCTGGCCTGCACTCACACTTGCACTAAACTTTCCGGTGTAGTGCCGAAATTTGCACCCTGCCAGATTATGCATCCCCTAGTATTGGTAGGTTTAGGAGGAGTAGGTGTGGGGGAGGGGTTAGGATTGGGGTGGGGTTGGGATTAGGCAATCAGGTAGCGACTTCAACGAGGGGATGCATAATCTGGCAGGGGTACAGATTTCGGCACAACACCGGGCCGGAGCACGCTCACGTCATGTACGAGATAACGGAGAAAACCACTTTTGCTAATATTCTGCGTGATAAATTTATAAATTATGCCGTGCAGCGATTTTTGCTTGTCTGTATCAGAGGATTATTAAGGAGGCAGCTGACGTTAATTAAATAATTTGCAGCTGTACTCGCAAACTACAATTCCTGTTCATCAATAATGTGAGAACCAGACCAGTTATAAACCTAAACATACTTGATTTAATTAAATTAGTTGAAAAGTATACTGTAGTAGTAGTAATAGAATATGTTTGAGGTCGTAATGATGACAGTAGCGCACACAAAATAGTATCTGTTCCGTGCTCCGGCGCGGTTAGCGCTCACACTACATGCGTACTGCGCCCGAGCCCAACCGAACTGTGCCCTGGCCCACCTCTTCTAACCGGGCCAGGGCCGGCTAAACGAACCGCCCGGGCGCGGCACGGAACGATCACACTAGTCAAACGAAACCAGGCTTTGGGGGTCAAACACGCTTGGGCACGGTTCAAAACGCCTAGTGTGAGTACATCCATAGATGCGAGAACGGGGCGGGGCTGCATCTGGGGCAGGGGTACATGTGTCACCTAGCCCACAAATCATATCATTGGTTAATGAAAAAGTAATGACACCAACAGTTTTTAATTTCTACGTCATCGCTGCACTGGTGAGTAGATGAGCTATGTGTTTTGTGTAATTTGGTTAAATGTAATGTTTGACTACAACACAACGTTCATTATGTCATTAATGAGCGATTATATAAGGAGATGTGAAGTAGTTAAAATAAGTTCGCCCTCGTGTAACGTCGTTTAGCCCAGGGATTTGTATGCTTTGAGACAAAAATATGTGGATGCATAAACTGTGATGGAATGATTAAAATGTTGGTATATTAATATTATTTAATATCACATTATGTTTGGTATATTAATATCCCGTGTAGATAATTAAATGATTAATAATTTATTGTGTAATATTTTTAGATATACAGTATTAATATCATGTATGAATCGTAGCTTAAACTATGCGCTCAACCGCATTTCCTGTTTACAGAAGCGTCGAAGTCATTACTTGTCATTAGCCAATGAAACCATTTGTGGGCGGGGTGACGCATGTAGCCCCGCCCCAGATGCAGCCCCGCCCCGTTCTGCAGGCTGCAGCCGGGTATACTTGATAAATGCTAGTTGGGTTCATTGAACTCGCCCACTAGCAGTGAATCACTGAAATCTTGAAACAGTTATGACATAATGAAGCCTCATTGACTGAAATCACGTGACTTTGGCAGTTTGATACGCAGCTAAATTTGGTTCTTAATTTACCTTTTAGTGCTCAATCCTGTTCAGTATCCACACAGTAATTCACAGGAGTTACAACTGCATTCTACAACTGAATTAACTCAATTCTTGACTGGAAATACAGTTTAATTGCAAAGCATTTTATTTTCATTTAACTTACCATATGCCAAAGGTACCAAAGTTATTGTTTAATTCAAAACTGACTCCACATACAAATGAATAAAAAAATAGACATCTGTGGCTAAACATGTTAAAAATCCTATAAAATACAGAAGATCTGCTTCTCTCATGAATTTTCTGCTGTGTGTTCAGGTGCTTCTCTAAATCTTCTCATCCTCACTTTCTGATTTTCCTGCTTCTTTCCTAAAAGCATCACATCATCATCATCTTCACACTCTTAATATCTGCATGTCAAATCCATAATGATGATGATAAACGTCTCTCACCTGACGTGTGTCTCATGTAGATGTGAAAACCTCCTAACAGACCCAACAGAACCATCAGCTGAAGACACCAGACCAGCACAAACACCACAGACACTGAACAACACAAACACAGCAGTCAATCAATCAATCAATCAGACTATGTGTAGTTGATATCTGTAGATGAACATAACTGATCTCACCAGGACAGGGTTTGAGTCTAACGGTCTTCTGTGCGTGACTGATGTGGTTCTTCACGCTGCAGCTGATGTCTCCATCAGTTCCCTCATCCAGATCAATGCTGCTGTTTCCATCCATCAGTGGACCTCCATTCAGAGTCCAGCTGTAGAGGAGCGGATCCCCCTCAGAGGAGCAGGA
>NW_015507482.1:11427-14520 GCF_001515645.1 Sinocyclocheilus grahami | reverse complement strand
CATCTGCTGTGTTGTTGTTTATTCTCTTTATGATCTTCAGGTCATATTCACTAGTGTCCAGCACCATCAGCAGATTGAGTTTGTCTCTCAGAGCTGCGTAACAGGGATCAGACTGATTAAAACTGCAGAACCGATCCAGACCTGAAGAACAACACACACACACACACACACACAGAGTGAAATACACATTCCGTAAAATTAACATGAACTCTAAACCTTTTCATTATTTTCATTACTCTATTATTTCCATTTTTAAATTGTGTAAAATTTTTCATCACAGTTGGCCTATTTTTTTAATTTAACATAACCTCTTGTATAATGAATATTATTGTTCATTACATATCATTGTTCAGTAACTAATATTTAATATAAATAAACGACAAAAGGCACGCGTCCCACTACAATTAGCTGCGTCCCAATTCAAGGCTGCATCCTTCGCATTTGAAGACCGATTGTGTCACCGCGGCACAACAAAGACTTTCCCAATTTGAAAGGCATCTTCAAATACGCCGTTTGTTTCTCGTGAAACGGAAGCTATAACAGATGGATCCAAAGCAAAAACGCCCTATGAGTGAGTTAGTATCCATTCACTCAAAAACGCTGATTCATTAAGGAACGAAACAAGGTTGTAAACATGGAAATTATTTTATACTTTATTTTAACTTTATCATCTTACGAGGCTCAACTGATAAACAACCGGGCAAACACTGACGCTTCACTTCAGATCAATGCATTGACCAACACTGATGCCCGTCATGTGAAATCCCATTATTAGTTGAAAAAGCATGCTACGACAAAGATGTCGCTTTCATCAGCAGATACGGACATGGCAAAATTATTTACGAATAAAATCACGAATTTATTAATTGACCTAAAGAATCTTTCTCCCACAATTCACTACTCAGTCTCAGTCAATCTGTAACAGAATGATTGTTTCTTATTTATTTACACATTTGTACTGTCAAACTTTTATACAAACGCAATATCACACTCGTAGTCATGCGACATCACTCAATATCAGCACGGCAGCGATTCAGCCGTGGATGCTTTATTACTGATGATAACAGTTAAAAGGTAACTGATATTTCAAACAGTAATACTAATTTGCAACATTAGCAATATTTTTGACTGTCAATTAAATGCTATTTCCATGAAGTATCAATATATATTACATAATCATTTTTACTACATAATCATTTTTACTGCACTACATTTATTCCACATACACCACATTTACCACACCACAAGACATTATTCAGATGTTTTATTTCAAGATATTTGTCAGGTTTTTGTTCCCATAGCTTTCTTGCGTGTAGAACTAATTTCTTATGCTTTGCATCCCAAGGCTTCATTGCTAATTCCAAAATGGCATTTTAGGGCGAGTATATGAAGACAAATGCATGTTGAGAGAGAGAGAGAGAGAGAGAGAGAGAGAGAGAGAGAGAGAGAGAGAGAGAAACAAACCTTTATTATATCACAATTATTCCATCAAATATAACACTATAATACAGAAACACAATATAAACAATCAAAACTTTCTCTACATTAAAAATGTAAAATCAGCACTTCATCTACAATTTCACACAAAACTCTTCCCACAGTCCAAATAGTTGAAAATTCTAACACATTATTAACCATTTTAAAATATGAAAACTCAATTTTAATCCGAGCAGCAACCAACCCTTTCAACACACACTCTGCATCGACTGAACCAGTACCTAATAATTTGTTCTTCCTGGTTTTCCACATTGCTAACTTTGCTGATCCTAATAAATAATTTAATAAACAAAATTTTCTTCGTTCATGGTAATTGTATTCCAAACTACTAATAAAAACTTTATAAGAAAATTCTACACCAAAGCCTTCAAACCAACTTTTTAAAATACGAAAAAGACCTCCTAACCTCCTACATTGAATAAATAAATGATCCACAGTTTCTTCTATTCCACAAAAAGGAAAATTTTTCCCAACTGCTGAATTCAGGTGTGCCACGTGTCTGTTCGTAGCTATAATACCATGAATTAGTCTCCACTGTAAATCTGCTGTACGTTTCTCTATAGGAGATTTGTACAAAGATCTCCAGCATCCACCAAAGTCTGGCCCAAACAATTCTGACCACCTCCACGTCCTGACTTTTTCCAGAACATGCCAATGAGACATTTTGACACATACTGAATATAATGCTTTTTTGCTAATGTCCTGAAACTTCCCCAATTCAGGTGTTTTAAAAGTCAAAATCATGCCGCTTTCTTCCTTAAACTCCTCCTGTGCCGCAGCAGACACAGAAATCAATGGAAACTTACAGTTTTTCTCCTTCTCTTGCACTTGTTGAAGTCCTAACGCTTCTCTGCAGACTCCTGGTAAAGCTGCATGCACTTCCTTCAGCACCTGAGACAGGACGCGCCTAGAATTTATGTTCTTCTGTAACGATTCCTCAGTTTTCCACCCATTGGCATCTCTAAGATTCTTAACTTTAGTACATCCAGCTCTAATCAGACAGTTTCTCAAACTTCCTGAAGACAAACATTTGGTCTGAATAAATGAATTGTGAAACAAAGGTTCCTCCATAATCCATTCTTGTAATTGTTCAGATCCTCTGCTTACAGAAAAAGTCATATTCCACGCTTGTAGCATGGAGCGATAGAAAGAAGTCAGATTACTCAAGTCCAGTTCATTTATTCTAATTAAAAACAAATGTTTATCATATCCAAGACTTGATGTCCTTCTCAGCAAAACACATGCCACATTACTCCACTCGAGCTCTTCTACATACAATAGTCTCTGTAAAGCTTGTAAACGAAAAGTATTGATCCGACTTCTGATGTCTACAAGGCCTTGTCCTCCTCCTTGGGTTGACAAATACAAAGCAGGCCCAGGAATCCAGTGCTGGCCTGACCAAAAGAAGTCCACCAACTTTCTCTGTATATCCTTGATCAGTTTATCAGGTGGCTCTAGCACATTCAGCTTGTGCCATAGCATAGAGGCAGCCAAATTGTTTATAACCAGGACTCTACCCCTATAGGATAGTTCAGGTAATAGCCAATTCCATTTAGACAACTTGGCTAACACCTTATCCAGCATCCCTTCCCAATT
>NW_015507482.1:9052-11341 GCF_001515645.1 Sinocyclocheilus grahami | reverse complement strand
CTTGAATATCTTCTTGACCAGTTACAAAAACAGTTATGTCATCTGCATATGCAGACACAAAACATTTGACGTTTTCTGAAACATAAAAACCTCTCAAATTATTTCTTAAATTACATAACAGAGGTTCAATTACTAAGCTATATAGCTGCCCTGAAAGAGGACACCCCTGCCTAATGCCTCTTTTAACAACTACTGGGCTACTCAACCCCCCTCCTCCTATCTTGATCAAAACAGATGCATTATTATACAACAACTTTATCCAAGCAATAATATTTTTCCCAAACCCAAAAGCTTCTAAAACCTCAAAAAGATATGCATGTCCAACACGATCAAAGGCTTTTTCTTGATCAATAGATAAAAACCCGACATCACAATTATTATTAATCGAAACATCTATAACATCTCTCATTAAAAACAAATTATCCATAATTGTGCGACCTGGAATGCAATATGTTTGTTCCTTCTTCACCACAACATGTAAATATTTCTTTAGCCTATTAGCTAAACATTTAGATATTATTTTATAATCTGAACACATTAAAGAAACTGGTCTCCAATTTTTTAACAAACCCAGATCTCCTTTTTTTGGAATTAGAGATAACACAGCCCTTTGACAGCTACTTGGAAGTATTCCTCTCACAAAACATTCACAAATTACTTCATGAAAGTCTCTGCCTAAAATGCTCCAAAAGTTCTTATAAAATTCTGCTGGTAGGCCGTCAATTCCTGGTGCTCGACTTATAGAGAGTTGTTGAACTGCTTCAGAGAGTTCATTAAACGGAATCATATTTTCAAGCTCTTCTTTGTCCATATCCTTCAGCTTAGGTAACCCATGCAACAGTTGATCCATGCTTCCAGAAACACAGTCAGTAGGTCCAAATAAATCAGTGTAAAAGTCCATCGCCATTTTTCTAATTTCCAATGGATCTGAAGTCAATGTCCCATTCTCACGACGCAAACAATGCAATACTTTCTCTTGTGCAACTTTTCGTTCTAAATTAAAAAAATAAGAAGTAGGAGCATCAGTTTCTTTAATAGACATTATCCTTGCTCTAATCAAAGCGCCCTTTACTCTTTCCTCCAAAAAAACCTTCAAATCAAAAAATAAGAAGTAGGAGCATCAGTTTCTTTAATAGACATTATCCTTGCTCTAATCAAAGCGCCCTTTACTCTTTCCTCCAAAAAAAACGTCAAATCCATTTTCTTATTCTTTAATTCCTTAATTAGTCCTTCATTATTATCATCAATCAAATTTTCCATAACATAAAGGTCATTCTCCAGTTGCTTTATTTTTCTTTTTAAATGTACCGTCGAATTATAAGAATATTCTTGACAAAAGACCCTGATCTGTGTTTTCCCAACCTCCCACCACTGAGTCAAATTTTCAAAGCAACTCTTATTCAATTTCCACATTTCCCAAAAGAAGCTAAATTTCTCACAGAAAGATTTATCCTGCAATAATTTTACATTAAAATGCCAATAATACTTTGGACGTGGTACTATATTAATATTAAAATCAATAGTAACAATATGATGATCAGAAAAACCATTAGGAAAAATATTTGCATTCATGATTCTATTATTTTCCTTCTTACTAACATATAATCTGTCTAATCTTGCACCAGTAACAGAGGAATCTAACATCTTAATCCATGTATACCGTTTAATCATCTGATTTCTATCCCTCCACACGTCATTTAACTCAAACTCTTTAGTTAAACTGAGAAGTGCATGACTAGACTGTGGGTGAGTTTCTTCTCCATTTCTGTCCAATGAGAAATTAGTAGTGCAATTCCAATCTCCACCCATTATCACACAGAAATCATCATTTTGTTGTCTTATTGTATTTTGCAACTTTTTAAAAAGCTCAACACGTTCTGGTCCTTTATTAGGAGCATAAACATTAATAAATAAAAATACAATCCCCTTAATTTCTGCTTTAACTATTAAAACTCTACCTTTTTCTAATTCTATGGTTGCCAAAATATTTAAATCCATATTCTTTGAAAAAAGAATAGCCACACCCGCACTTATGTTTGATCCATGACTGATGAAACACTCCCCATCCCACCATCCATGCCATTCTACCTCATTATCACAATCTGTATGTGTTTCTTGTAAAAATGTGATGTTTATATTTTTTAATTTAATTATTTCAGCAACCATTGCTCTCTTGCTCCTGTCTCTTCCTCCATTGATATTTAAGGAGCCCACTCTTATAATCTCCATAAGAAGACTAAGAACAAAAGAAAGAAGAGACAGACAGAAAAGGAAGAGTATTAAAGTCAC
>NW_015507482.1:3007-5789 GCF_001515645.1 Sinocyclocheilus grahami | reverse complement strand
CGAAGAAATATAGAGCTGAGTATCATCAGCATAACAGTGAAAGCTAACACCGTGTTTTCTTATGATATCTCCCAAGGGTAACATTTAAAGCGTGAAAAGTAACGGCCATAGTACTGAGCCTTGAGGTACTCCGCACTGCACTTGTGATTGATATGATACCTCTTCATTCACTGCTACAAATTTATTGAGGTCAGATAAGTACGATTTGAACCATGCTAATGCACTTCCACTAATCCCAACAAAGTTTTCTAGTCTATTCAAAAGAATGTTGTGGTCAATCATGTCGAACGCAGCGCTAAGATCCAGTAGAAGGTTTTGGGGACATATCTCTCACGGGTTGCTACGGTGCAGGAACACGGAGCGAGGAACGAGGAGACCAGGAGTACAAAACCAAGGACTTTATTTATATCACGGGGAATCACACGTAGCACATGGAGTAAACAAAATGATACTGGACAAACCAACAGGGAACAGAACACTCTTTAAATACACTGAACAGGCTGATGGGATGACAAGACACACCTGGGATAAATGGAAACCACATAGGAAACACCTGGGACAAATTAAATGAACAATCAGGGAGCAGGCACAGGAAGACCAAATGGGGGCATGGAAACAAACATGTGACAATATCCTAATGACAATGATGAACTAATAATAGTCAGAAGAGGATCGATGACTTCTGGAAGCACCTCTTTTAGGAGCTTAGATGGAATAGGGTCAGAACATGTAATACAGTACATGTTGTTGGTTTAGATGATTTAACAAGTTTAAACAATTCTTCCTCTCCTATAGTAGAGAATGAGTGGAATTGTTCATCAGGGGATCTATATCTGATGCGATACTGTAGCTGATGGCTGCATGGGTAAAAAAACACCAGACGCCCTAAAACTGAGGCATGGATCAAGACGAAGAGTTTTGAACAGATAAAACATCTAAACAGAAGCCGCATATGAAGAGAAATCAACAAAAACCAACTGAATAAAATAACAAGAGCAGAAAATGTGAAAAACACACAGGATGACTTCACAATCTGGATGAACAGAAGGAGTTTCATGTAATGATGTAAAATACTGCTGGTTCATTCAAAGCGTAAAGACAAATGAATAAAATAAGCATTAAACTGATGCAAAAACAAATGTCCAGAAAATCATCTAATCAAAGAAGAGATTCTTAACTAAAACTGCAGAAAATGTCTTCTGGCTTTATTCTGTAAGATCTCCTGCTGTCGCCTGATGAAAGCTGGACTGATGTGAGAATCGCTGAGATTCTGAAGTCATTTCTCACAGATGTGAAGATCTGCTGCTGCTCTCATGAATCTTCTGCTGTGTGTTCAGGTCCTTCTCTAAATCTTCTCATCCTCACTTTCTGATCTTCCTGCTTCTTTCCTAAAAGCATCACATCATCATCATCATCATCACACTCTTAATATCTGCATGTCAAATCCATAATGATGATGATAAACGTCTCTCACCTGACGTGTGTCTCATGTAGATGTGAAAACCTCCTAACAGACCCAACAGAACCATCAGCTGAAGACACCAGACCAGCACAAACACCACAGACACTGAACACACTGAACAACACAAACACATCAATCAATCAATCAATCAGTCTGTGTAGTTGATATCTGTAGATGAACAGAACTGATCTCACCAGCACAGGGTTTGAGTCTAATGGTGTTCTGTGCGTGACTGACGTGGTTCTTCACGCTGCAGCTGATGTCTCCCCTCATCCCCTCATCCAGATCAATGCTGCTGTTTCCATCCATCAGTGGATCTCCATTCAGAGTCCAGTTGTAGAGGAGCCTCAGAGGATGGAGTCTGTAGTGTGTTTACTGTGTGCTACAGGAATAAAAACCCTCACAGAGATTCAACTGATTCATCTGCGTGAGAGTGAGATCTTTGGAGAACATGAGATTGTAATGAGTCTGATGAGAGTTTCTGTACCTTCAAAAATCACTTGAAGATCTCTAGATGTTTCTGTGCCGTCTGAGCTCTCGAGTGTTAATCTGTAATTCCCTGAATCTGCTCTGATCACACGGTTTATTATCAGAGTCCCATTAATGATGGTCACTTCAGGTCTGTTATTATAAAGATTACATTCCCTCATCCTCATCCTGCCATTCTTTACTCTACAAACTGGACCATCTGCTGTGTTGTTGTTTATTCTCTTTATGATCTTCAGGTCATATTCACTAGTGTCCAGCACCATCAGCAGATTGAGTTTGTCTCTCAGAGCTGCGTAACAGGGATCAGACTGATTAAAACTGCAGAACCGATCCAGACCTGAAGAACAAAACACACACACACACACACACACACAGTGAAATACACATTCCGTAAAATTAACATGAACTCTAAACC
The DNA here is from genome assembly GCF_001515645.1 of Sinocyclocheilus grahami. NCBI lineage: Eukaryota > Metazoa > Chordata > Actinopteri > Cypriniformes > Cyprinidae > Sinocyclocheilus > Sinocyclocheilus grahami. Next base: position 3,423 of record NW_015507482.1, on the reverse strand, counting down.
ATTTCATTATTTCCATTACTCTACTATTTCCATTTTTAAATTGTGTAAAATTTTTCATCACAGTTGGCCTATTTTTTTTATTTAACATAACCTCTTGTATAATGAATATTATTGTTCATTACATATCATTGTTCAGTAACTAATATTTAATATAAATAAACGACAAAAGGCACGCGTCCCACTACAATTAGCTGCGTCCCAATTCAAGGCTGCATCCTTCGCATTTGAAGACCGATTGTGTCACCGCGGCACAACAAAGACTTTCCCAATTTGAAAGGCATCTTCAAATACGCCGTTTGTTTCTCGTGAATTTTTATCCTATTAGACGCTAAAACAAACACTATTCAATTACTAGCCCATTTGGCTATTACTTTTTTAAGTGCCCCTATTATGGGTAATGAAAGGTTCATATTTTG
>NW_015507482.1:0-395 GCF_001515645.1 Sinocyclocheilus grahami | reverse complement strand
CTCAGAGGAGCAGAACACTGACCTCTGATTGGAGGAGCAGATGATAGACACTTCCACTGAGCCAATAGCAGCTGGAGGGAGGGACACATCACAGTCACATGACTCTTTCTCGACTCTTTATGAGTCAATATCAAGACATTTCTAAACAAAACTGATATCTGATATAATAGCTGGACTGAATTAAACACGCAGTGTAGGTCAGTCATGAGACAATGCAGCAAATGACTGTTTGAAATGCTTTCCCAGGTCATTAAACAGTATGCAGTATACAGTAAGCAGCATGCTAGTGTTTCATTTTGAAAATAGTCCGAGTACATGGAAAGTGCAGATGAATTAGACTAAATTATTCTAGACATTCAATAATGAGCTGCAATAAAAACCTTCCCAGAGATTCA
>NW_015507481.1:47006-69165 GCF_001515645.1 Sinocyclocheilus grahami | reverse complement strand
GGTTGTGTCGTGAGCACTTGCAGCGAGTTTCTTTGTTCGGTTGTGTCGTGAGCATTTGCAGCGAGTTTCTTTGTTCAGTTGTGCTGTGAGTATTTGCAGCGCGTTTCTTTGTTCGGTTGTGTCGTGAGCACTTGCAGCGAGTTTCTTTGTTTGGTTGTGTCGTGAGCACTTGCAGCGAGTTTCTTTGTTCGGTTGTGTCGTGAGCACTTGCAGCACGTTTCTTTGTTCAGTTGTGCTGTGAGTATTTGCAGCGCGTTTCTTTGTTCGGTTGTGTCGTGAGCACTTGCAGCGAGTTTCTTTGTTTGGTTGTGTCGTGAGCACTTGCAGCGAGTTTCTTTGTTCGGTTGTGTCGTGAGCATTTGCAGTGTGCGTGTTGTTAAATTGATTAAGTTGTTTTCTTAATTTGCAGGTGTTTTTTTCTATTTGCATCTCTCTCGGCCACTGTAGAAAGCAGACAAAAGCTACACTAAATTATAATCATTTTTACAAAATAAGATACAATAACACTAATCCAATGTTTCTGTAGTGAAAACTATTTGATGCTTGATCAACTCCACAATTATAATACTATATTATAAACATAATATTAGCATTACTATACTGTAATAAAAACTTATTATGTAAGTAATAACTATTTTACACTAATTAACTGGCCAATATTTTTCACTCAACACTGTTACAGCACAATTTTTGACAACTTTTTAAAACAAAAGCATTTTTCTTTTCTTTTTTAATGGCAACATACAGGAAGTGACATGTCAACATTTGAGTTTCAGTCCCTATTTTGTACCCTGGCGATTGAAAAAAAAGATGGACTTTTTTTTTAACTCAAAGTATTTTTCTACTATAATCACTAAATCTGATGAACTGCTGATAACTTTAAATGTTCTTCAGCTTCACTGATGAAGGATTAAGAATAAACACCAACCTGTTTGTTCTTCAGTGTGTTTCATTCTGCAGGGTTCTGGATCGCTCATGTTCTCTCTGTCCTTCAATAAACTCTGTCTCTGCTGATTTCACTTCTTCCTGATGCTTTGACGCTCGTCTTCACTTGTAGACTGATGGGAATATTCCAGCATTTATTGCTGAACTGCAGTGGGAGGAGCTTCACTGAAGGTGTGATTGTTGTGGGAGGAGCTTCACTGAAGGTGTGATTGTTGTGGGAGGAGCTTCACTGAAGGTGTGATTGTTGTGGGAGGAGCTTCACTGAAGGTGTGATTGTTGTGGGAGGAGCTTCACTGAAGGAGGAGCAGATCTGCCAAAGTTTGAGTTTGATTTTCTACTAATTCACATATTAAGCATTTACATTTACCTGCTATTTACAGTAAAATATCTGAATACAAATTCACACATGCATTTCTGTTTGCCTGTTAGATATTTACATTTAATATTTGCAAACATTAAAAATGTTAAGAATAAAATCAAAAGAATAAACAGAAGTACAGTTATGTAACCAACACATCAGAGTTCTTCAACCTCAACCTCTCCGTCTGTGAGATCGGTATCTGTGTGAATTGTTTGTTTTTTCTCTTTTTTTTTATTTCAAGCATCACAGAATTACCACTGTTTTTACTAGGACTAGTCTTCGCTGGCCGTCCTCTGTTTCAGTCTCTGATGTGTGTGGAGCGCTACCTGGCAGTGGTTCATCCTGTAACCTTCCTGAAGTACAAACCTCTCAGATATCGAGTGATCTGCTGCACTGTGGTCTGGATCAGCACTCTCGGCTCCTGTTTGTGCTGCATGTTTAGTTCAATCTCAGACATCGCTTACGTATATATATGGTTCTTCTCACTGCAGTTCCTTGTCCTCTTCTCCATCCAGTTGTTTTGTCTTGTGGCTGTTCTCAGAGCTCTGAAGCAGTCAGGACCAGGAGAGAGAAAGAAGGAAAACCCCATGAAGAGAAGAGCGTTTCATCTCATTCTAATAACCTCTGTTAGCATGCTGATCATGCATGTCCTGTTGATTATTACAGGATTCTATAGCATTCTAATTCAGAATATTCAAGCACTTTGGTTCATTTCTGTGATCTGTTATGCGCTGGCTGGTTTTGTTCAGCCTGTTCTTTACCTGCACCGAGCTGGAAAACTCTCCTGCATCTGTTCTACATAAAACTGCTTGTGATAGTTTACTCATTTCTGTACCTAAACACTAACACTTTTATTACAATATGGGAAAGTTGTAATTTCAATGTTTTTAGAATATGATTCATTGCTTCTTTTAACTGTTCCTGTATGAACAATTTTTGTGTCACATTAAGAAGTCTGTGTAATTGTACCATTTTTGTGGTATTGATGCTACTTGTGGCTTTTGTGATGTAAAGTGGCTTGGAACATGTTAGTGTGATAGAATGTGTTTATCAGATTTTTAATGATTGATATTCACCAGCGACCGAGTGCCACCTTGCTTAAAATTTACATCCCATCATAATAAAGAGGTGTAGAGTACTTTCATTTTGACATGCATGCTCATAAAATTTCCATGTCTTGTGTTGAATGAGTGTATTTGGGAAAGCTGAACATTCACTTTTCACGTGGTAACTTCTGGTTTACAGATGTAATTGGCCATTGAGATATATATATAATTTAAGCTTTTATGGTGAGAGAAAAAACAGTTTTCCTTCCCAGAGATACCCTAAAGATACTTTTATTTTATTTTAAAAAACATTAAACATTTTCATATTTCATGTTTAATGTGACACGTGGCAAATTAAGATAATAATTTTTTTTTTTTTAAAGTAGCTACATTTTTAGGCTGGTCTTCCTCAGCAGTTTAAGCGCTCGTCAATGTCAAACTGATAGAGACGGCTAATCAAATCAAAGTAGGCGGGGTTTGCTGTTCACAGAAGCAGAGCGCGGATTTGCTCGAAAATTGTGTTGTTCTAAAATTGTATGATTTTTCTTTTGCGGAACACAAAACATCCAAACTGATGCTTTTACTGTTGCAAAAATAAACAATAATCAACAGTTATTCAAAATTGTTTTGAGATTTCTTTTATTTTTAAAAACTGCATAAAACTTGTACATACAACTGTACTTCAGGACTTTTGAAACCATTTCCATTAGGTTTGTGTGAGAAACAGACCAACAAGTGAATCATTTAGATTTGTCTCAGATAAAAATAATATTAGGTCCAGAGTTGTTCATGGTTATTACATGATGCATCATTTCATGTTTGCCAGAAGGGGACTTTATTTATTTGGGGGTCTCATTCAGGCCTTTACCCTCTTTTGATACTCTCCCACCTGCCAAAAGCGTGTGAAACACAGCAGTGCCGTGTAACTCCAACACTATTACTAGCCACTTTGACAGAAAGCACCTGAAGTAATCAAATCAAATGTGCTCAGGGCTGCGTCCTCAGCCCACTTCTGTACTCCCTGTACACACATGACTGTGCAGCCACACACAGCTCCAACGTCATCGTCAAATTCGCTGACGACACAACGGTGATACGCCTGATCACCGACAACGATGAGACGGCCTTCAGAGAGGAGGTGAGCACCCTGACTAAATGGTGTCAGGAGAATCATCTCTCACTCAACATCGACAAGACCAAGGAGCTGGTGGTGGATTTCAGGAGACAGAGCAGAGAACACACACCCATCACCATCGTCAAGACACCTGTGGAGCGGGTAAACAGCTTTAAGTTCCTCGGCGTTCACATCAGTGAGGATCTCACATGGTCTACACACACTGATGCAGTGCTGAAGAAGGCACATCAACGCCTTTTCTTCCTGAGACGGCTGAGGAAGTTTGGCATGAGCCCCAGCATCCTCAGAACATTCTACACCTGCACTGTGGAGAGCATCCTGACTGGCTGCATCACTGCCTGGTTTGGAAACAGCACTGCTGGCAACCGCAAAGCTCTGCAAAGGGTCATGCGAACTGCCCGTCACATTGTTGGAGGTGAGCTTCCCTCCCTCCAGGACATCTACACCAGGCGGTGTATAAGGAAAGCAGCCCGGATCATCAGTGACTCCAGCCACCCATCCCACAGACTGCTCTCTCTGCTGCCCTCAGGAAGACGTCTCCGCAGCATCCGATCCCGCACTAGCCGACTGAGGGATAGCTTTTTCCCTCAGGCTATCAGAGTAATGAACAGTCAGAACTAATACACCCTACAGCATACTCCCACAATACGGTATGCCACACACTGCACTTAACTCCAACAGTTCAATACTGGACTATACATGCACATTGCATTTAAATACAATAATCTATCTGATACCACTGGATACCATCCAATGCACATCCATGACATTTTGCGTATCCAGTTCATGTATAATCTGTTGCACCTTCGCATATTTTATGTGTATATATGTCTACATAACGTAGAATGTGTACATACTGTGTATAATGTGTATTGCTAACTGTAAGTATGTACATACTGTGTATAATGTGTATTGCTAACTGTAAGTATGTACATACTGTGTATAATGTGCAGTGCTAACTGTAAGTATGTCTAATAGTACACTGTGTGTACTGACTATATGTATGTGCATATTGCACATTGTCATCTGTTGAGGTCTGTATGTTTATATGTAAATTGTTTCTGCACTGTCTGGAGCACGCTCCCAAGAATTTCACTCACCAAGGCACATGTGCTGTGGTGATGTGACAATAAAAGTGACTTGACTTGACTTGTACACGTGAAATTATATACCTTTATATGAGCCTGTGGCATTTATAGAAGTTTAACCCATGAATATCAGAAACATTTACATATTCAGAAATATGCATTTAGGAGATTATAAATAACCTTAGCTGAGCTACATATATACGTTTATAAGCAACTGCAAAAAAGCACAAATGTCAGGGCATGTCAAAACTTCTCAAGGCCCGCAAAACACCCTCAGACCCCAGAGGGTTAAATCATTGCCTGATTAGGTGATTCAGTGTTGTTGCAATTTAGTAGGGTCGCTATGACATGTCCCTATATCCAGCGAGTACTAAATTATCCCTAGCAATAATTCTGATCAAACAGTTAAACATATGTATATGTAACCATTGTTGTAATTTCGACCGTATCTGAAATAGTTCATACAATTGATATTACCTGAGAAGTTAACATATAAGGTAAAACATATGTGCACAATTCAGATGAATGATAAAGTTTACCCTCTTTAACTTTGTTGTCTCATTTGCTGTTTTTACATTGACTATCACTCATAGAGTAGAACAATAAAACACAACAATAATTTCTCAAATATTTATTACAATATATACTGATAAACTGAACATTTGCTTCAATGGTATGAGATGACTGGATGCTTTCAACTGATTTCCTGTTGAACGGTCAACAACTGAACTGCAGTGCTCAAGCTATTTCAAATATAGTGATTTAAGCTACAAACTCTTTACACAATTTATTTTTTAACTTTATTATAATGCACAATGTTTCCATCTGGGGACGGCACAGTGGCTCGGTGGTTAGCAATGTTGTCTCACAGCAAGAAGGTCTACGGTTGGAGCCCCGGCAGGGACAGGAGGCCTTTCTGTGTGGACTTTGCATGTTCTCCCTGTGTCTGCGTGGGTTTACGCCAGGTGCTTTGGTGTCCTCCCACAACCCAAAGACATGCAGGTTAGGTTAATTGAATACTCTAAATTGTCCCTGGACGTGTTTGTAAAGACAAGACTAGTGTATAGATTGACTTGTGAATGGATTAATTGGTTATCGCCATGTATATAGCCAGATGCTGGAATGGTGGTAAGAAGGAAATAAACAAACAAACGTTTCCATCTAAAGTGAATTTTGAGATGCAGCTCGTCATATTAACAGAAACCTTCATCTGATGGTGTTAAGTACTGACAGAGCTGACAAAAACAAAGGTCAAACTGAGGTTACAACAACTGAATGGACAACAATTTAATTAGGACAAACAAATTTTTAAGCTAATATGTAATTGAAAACGACAATCCTTCCACTGGTTTGCTTTTTTTCCTTTTAGCAGTACAATATGTCTTATTTTTGCAGTTTTACATGCCATTGTTTTTTGCAGTTTTACATTGTGACCTCATGCTGAGGACTGGTTAAATTACATGTATTTTACTTGTATAGATTATAGAGCATGTATTTAAAATAATACTAAAGAAATTATTTCAAAATGAAAGCAATGAATGCCCTGAGGATACAGATATTCTGTAGAGGTAGCTTTTTAAGTATTTTTAAAGGTGACATATCATGAAAATCTGACTTTTCCAGGTTGTAAGTGCTATAATCAGGTCCCGGTGCATCTAACAAACAAGGAACGTGAAAAAGATGAACCCAGTAACTTTGTTTTGGGAAGCCTTTTTCTGCAAGCGTCTGAGAAAACCAGCCCGTCTGATTTCACTCCACTAGTGACGTGGCAAAGATCTCATTATAATATTACCGCCCCTTAATCTGTACGTTTACACCCACGGCGCCGTCATTGTGTTTACGCAAGCGACAGCGGTGTACCAACTCTAACACCATGATGAAAGTTTGAGCGAAGCATGCTAACTGTTCAGTGTTTGGCTGCACAGACGAGCACAGAACACTGTTTAGAGTCCCAGCCTCAGAGACGACAGAGCAGTGCATTTATTGATTTATTTACTGTATATTGCTGCTGCCACACAGATCTAAAATAAACATTTATTTCCCTGCTGTTTACCCTGCAAACGAGCCTCCACTGGCCCTTTACGGGCCCACTTAGGGCTAGCCTAAGGGCCCCCAGCGCAGGGCCTCTGAGATTTTGCTCATTGGCAAAACGTTGGTCCCTTAGTGCTGGCCCTGCACGGGCAGCCCTCACTTAGCCCACACTATTAATCTACAACAGGGCTGCCCAACCCTGGTCCTGGTCAATGGTCCATTTGAGCGATAGGTGGCGGTAATGCACTTATAAGGCTGTGATCAGCCGTAAAGCAAGAAGAAGAAGAACCCTGGTACTGATCAAACACACCTGAACCAACTAATTAGGATCTGAAGGAGCACTTGATAATTACAGACAGGTTAGTTTAAACTTTAGACATTCAAATGTTTGTAAGCAACTGAAAAAAGCACAAATGTCAGGGCATGTCAAAACTTTTCCAGGCCCCCCAAAACACCCTCGGACCCCAGAGGGTTAATAACACTGTAATCAGCACAAACTGGGCTACAATAATATGTGGGCAGCATGTATGTACGTGATTGTGTTTTTGAGAAAACAACGTTTATGCGTGCTTAGTGAAAAACTACCATTTTAAAGTCACTGAAATAAGGCCATAAAACACATACAGAACATTTGGACCCGCAAAAAGCCAGCATGGGCCCCACAAGGACATGTATGCAGGGGAGCAGCAGCTCATTTGCATTTAAAGAGACAGGCACGAAAAACAGCGTGTTTCTGCTTCCACTGAAAATAGGCATTTTCAAAATGATATAATAAATGATCTGAAACTTCACCGATACATTCTGGGAACACCAGAGACTTATATTACATATTGTAAAAAGGGGCATAATATGTCTCCTTTAACATAAAGAGAGCTTTTGTGTGTAGCATATGTTTTGTCCCTTATTTCAAAAGTCAGTGATATGCAATTGTATCCAAATCCATTGTTAATTTTAACCTTTAATATTGTAATAATGTACCAGCTGACTGGGTTCCTTTATAGTTTACAGCAGTAGTTGAGAGATTTTTTCATTCAGAAACATTAACATGTACTGTACCTGATATATATTGCAATCAAATTGTAAGTTTATGAATAGAAATTGAGTCGTGAAGTTCCTGTCAATTCCCAGCCCTAATAAAAACAGTGCCAGTAACTGTAGATAGCAAAAAGTCGATTAATCAGTCAAAGCATACTGATTAGTTGTGAATAATCGGTGATAGCCAATTAATCATTCTAATAATGGTTAGATGAATCAATTATTGAACTAATAACTTGTTACAGCCCTACACTTGGGTTTGCTTTGTAGCCCCAGGGCACAAAATGTTGTTAATCCGGGTTTGTCTCCAGGTGTATCACAAGATCGTTCTCATCTTAAAGCCTTTTTCTTTCAATTTTGATTTGAAGGTGTTGGTGTTGAAATGGAGTCGGGTTCAGGTAAGAATCAAATTAGATACAAATATTTACTGCAAAGTTTCCTCAATGATTTATGAAGTATTTATGAAATATTAGCCAACAGTAGACAGTTGTTTACTTTGTTTAGTTTATTAAATTATATTTTACTGAGCTCTCACATTGTTTAAAAGTGGCATTAAAAACCAGGAAGAAACTAGTAATCTAAATAAAAGGTTACATCTCACATACATTTTTGTACATAAATAATTTTCCAATGCACATCAAATTTGTTCACTGCTCACTGCTTTATTCTTTCATTTTCTCAAAATCACAATTTCAATTTGACAAAATATTATGGGTGATTTTCTACTCCCAATGTTTTATGCTAGTTTTTTTGGTATTTTTTTGTGTGTTTGTGGTATTGCAAACATTGTGAAGTCACTCTCTCTCTCTCTATGTGTCTGTGTGTGTGTGTGTGTGTGTGTGTGTGTGAGTGTGTGTGAGTGAGTGTGTGAGTGGGGATTTTTTTATTGATTTTTTCTATAGCAGATGGAAGTAGTCCGGAATCTAATTGTCCTAACAGAAAGAAAATCACTGGCAGTGATATTAAGAAACTTTTTTTTGTATTTCCTTTTATGAGACAACATGGGTAAATCTCTGAAACTATATAAAAGGTCAACAGACTTCCGTGTTCTGTAAAACAGGTCTCGTTGCTTCAGTTCATTTTGTATGTGCTCTGTTAAAGGAAATCAGCCAGCTGTTATTGTTGCTGTTTTATGCTGTTTAATTACTTGGCCTATACATCACATTTAAAAAGGTATGTTCCACAAGAACAAAATTTTCCCTTTCAGTTGGGACATTTTTGTCTTAGCAGAAATCACTCGTCCAACACTCGTCTTGTGTCCTCTAGTGAGATCTAGTCTCTCTGTGGCACAGGCCATAACCTCCAGAAGTTCCTCATATGTGGGGCATGCAGGCTGGGAAGACTCATCAGCTTCTACACCTTCTGCCACCTCACCTCGACGCTCAAGGGTCCTGAGCAGCAGGGTGCAGACGCTGGCCCCATTTCCCTCGAGAAAAGGGACAAACATGAATACAGGTTCTTCATGAAGAAATGCTTGCAGTTAGCACATTCCTCCCCTTCATGGACTTAACATGCGTACTCCTCCCCCAAGTACGTAATTCACAAGTCATGTGTTTCCTCGTGCGTTTGAACACGTGCTTCAGATACTGGTCATGCTGGAAGCATTCCCCATAACATCTTGTCAGATGACTTCTCAGGGAACCAGGATTACATTTTTAATCAAGATGTTCCCCTAGGGCCATTTTCCTGTTTGCATTCACACCACCAGTAGGCACTATAAAGTGGCGTATGCCAGAGATGGGCACTCGAGTTAGTGACTCGGACTCAAGTCGTATTTTTTTAGACTTAAGACTTGACTTCAGACTCGACCTGAAATGACTCCAGACTTGACTAAAGGTCTCGTGAATATTTTAAAAGCAACTTGAGTCTTGTATCCTTAAATCCTGACCGCAAGCCGTAACAGCAGCACCATTTTAAGTGAGCAGCACGTCAAAACAGTGGAGCGGATCACATAGCAAGCGCTCAGGGTCGTTTATGGTAAATATCTTTTAGCGCTATATCCTCTAGTATTTTTATCTAAAGCCAAACGCGCTTTATTCAAGCCCTTTCAGCTCCGTGCGCTTTCTCTCTTTCTCCGGACACCCGCCACCTCTGACTACACTATTAAAAGTAAAGGTTCTTCACGATGCCATAGAAGAACCTTTTTGTCTAAATGGTTCCATAAAGAACCTTTAACACCTTTCTGTTTGACAAAAGATTCTTTGGGGCGAAAGAAGGTTCTTCAGATTCTAAAAAGGTAAGAAAGAGATGGTTCTTTAAAGAACCTATGACTGAATGGTTCTTTGTGGAACCAAAAATGGTTCTTCTATGGCATCGCTTGAAGAACCTTTTGAAGCACCTTTATTTTTAAGAGTGTAGCTATTCAAACCAGATGTGACAAGACGTTTCCGACATTTAGCATTATTAATATGTAGGATAAGAACATTTAAAAAAATATGTAGGCCTAAATATAATTGAAAATTGTTGTTAGATGGCTAGGATGGAACTTAAACTTTGAAACTGTTAGTTCTTTCTTTTCTGCTCAAGATGAGAATGTTTTGATGATTGTAGCTACATTGTTTTTAGGAGGCTAGATACAGTGTGTGTCATGGTAGATCGGACTCTTATTATAGAATTCGATTACAGAAAAACAGTTTTGAACATGGATTAAAACAGTAGTAACTGACTGGATGTACATTAACCTTACATCTTAACACCTCTTTTTTTTTACAAAGCAGATCATAGATCATATATTTTGTCTATAGCCTATAAAACAGCTTCGTAAATAGGAAGATTTCAATACATGAGGATTCTGAATGGGATTTTTTAGCATGACTTGAGACTCGGACTCGTGACCAAAGGCTCGAGACTTGACTTGGACTTAAAGACTTGTGAACGTCTCTGCCGTATGCCAGGCGACAGTGACGTCATTCAACAGCGATGAATGAGGATGCTGTGATTGGAGCTGTGTTTTTGTTGTGTATTGAGGGTTTTGTGATAAGAGATGGAATGTAGAAGTATAAGTTGTGATTGAAAGAGCAAAAATCATTTACTGCCTCTTTCTCGACTAAACATTCATCAGTTTAATCTGGGTGATTTTGAACTTGGAACATAGACCTCAATCTCCACGATAATCTAGCTGTAAATCAGCATGTTGGTCCAGAACAATCTGCCTTAAAGTGCCTTTCAAGAGAACACTTTTTTTACTTGATTACTATGATTTTAGTCCTCTGTGGAGCACAAAACCAGTTTTATTTATAAAATGAAGGTGGAGACTGATTTTCACTCTCCTCCTAAAATGACAAAAGCCACCATAAAAAAAAAACTAGTCTATGCAGCTCTTGGTCTACATTCCAAGTCTTCTGAACCTATATGATAAATTTGGATCCAGATCAAGTTGGATGAATTATTGAAATGATTGAGGAGGATGGTTGGATGGCGACACACCTAAACTCCTAATGACCACCCCTAACACATACACGGAGCATAACATCCAACCTTCTTGATTCACATCACCCTGATACTACCCGAAACAGACATGTGTGTCTGAAACAGAAATGTGTGCGCTGCTTTTCTGATGTTTATTTAAGTTTACCGTGTTTTTTTCCCATGTCACTTGAAATGTGTCCGTTTTGAATCATTGTGGTGAGACACGTGAGGAAAAAAATAAACGATCAGTCGTGGGACTATTCTGTCATAAATCGTATACCATTCATTTCTGAACTTCTGTTACTGGTTGATATGTCCTGATCTCAATAAAGTTTACACATGCTTTTATGATCTCGCTCAGGACATGCATTTTTTGTGGAAGTTTGGCCAGGACTGGTTCCAGAATAAATCACTTTTTTGTCCCGTCCATTGCTTATCACTGATATTTCGAGAATTAATCCAGCATCATTCCTGAAACTTTGCAGCATGTATGTGTCCAAAAAACAAAAGTTTCAAATTCTGAATGGATTATAGCCTAGAAAACACAAAAGCCGCGCTCCCTTTATTATCACTAAAAGAATCACTCATCAAAGTTCATCGCGATCTCACAAAGTTCTGTTATAATCAAGCTCTTTAAACTACACAATAAATATCTTATTTACATCGCATCTGCACTTAACGTTAGTCATGAGATGATTCACGAGCGTGCAAAACTCCGGCTCTTTCAGCGGTGAGTGAATTCTGAAAACTAACGTTTCTGATTGGACATTGCATTGAAGAAATCAACAGATATATCTTTGATCGGCAACACTGCAAAAACACTTTAAATAGTTTGCCAGATCTTTTAATTGCTTTTGCTTTCGTTTGAGAGTATTTAGCACCATCTAGTACCCTTGTACAACCAGGCCTGGGCTGACATCGCGGATTCCATGACTGACCCTTGACCCTTTAAGAGCAAGTGAGCGCATCGGCGCCTCCATATGTCATGCAGTGAGCACGCTGCTGTTAAGCTTTCACACTCCACACAGACACTTGAATAGCGCACATTTCTCTAGGTTAACATTAGATTGAGCGGCCATGTAAAGTTGCTAATACTTACATATTTCAGATGATAAGCCATATTTGAGGTCGGTGAATGATAGGTTTGGATGTAGGCTACTGTATTACAATGTAGCCGATAACGATCTTCGTCACGAACTGCGTGACTTCGTCTGTGGATTATTTTTTTTTTTCTTTCTGCAACTAAGCGACTAATAAAATGTTGGTCGACCAAGCCTCTTCTGGTTGACTAACGATTAGTCGACTATTAAGGGGCAGCCCTAAAAAAACAGTTTGCATGGTAGAAAAATCATTATGTCTTTGGAATGTCCCCTGAACATGAAGACCCAACATGTGTGTTTGTGCTCTTTTTCAGTGAGTAATTTGAGAATTGTTCTGCTAGGAAAGAATGAATCAGAAAACAGCCGATTGGGAAACATTATATTGGATACAACAGCATTTAGCAGTGATGCTCCATCTTATTTACAGCAGCACAGTGTGAGAATCAGTGGAGAGGTGGAGAAGAGACACATCACAGTCATCAACACTCACCTGCTCCAGCCGAATCTCTCAGAGGATCAGATAATAGAGGCAGTGAGAGAGTGTGTGTCTCTGTCTGCTCCAGGACCTCATGTGTTTGTACTCGTAATGCAGTATAATGACTTCACTGAGAACGACAGAAACAGAGTGAAATATGTGCTGAACCTCTTCAGTGAGCAGGCCATGAAACATACTATAGTGCTGACTACTGATGAAGAGACACGCGGATTCATATTCAGATATAGGAATATCGCTATTCATGATTTAATAAAGGAGTGTGAAGGAAGACATCTTCAGTTTGATACAAGCAACCCAGGATGGCCATCAGAGTTGTTCAGAAAGACAGAGGAGATACTCAAGAAAGAACGTGAAGATTTTCTCATTGGTAACATGTATGAGGATGGAGGTGATGGATCATCAGTGGATGAAGATCTAAGCAGATCTGGAGCTTCAGTCAGAGATGACAATGAAGAGGAGGATCCTGATCTTAAAGAGTGCACAAAAACAGGACGCGGTGGAGGAGGTTTGTTAAAGTCTTTTTTTTTTCATGAATGACTATTGTCCATTAACAGTTACAGTGAAAGCAGAAATTAAAGCATATGGTTGATAAAAATAGTGGCATTTGTTCTCGACAGAGACACTGTTAAAGGCACCAGTGGAAAAACTGTGGAACTCATTGCACATGTGGTTTCAGTCACAAGGTAATGATCAGAAAATATGCATGTATTTTTGAGATAAAAATAACATTACATGCAGAGTTTGGAAGAAATAATATGATAGTATGAAAAATTATACATATTCTATCGCATGTATAATTGACAATATTAACTTGAAATTCAATATATTGTTTTGAATTTTTATTTGATCTATCCTTAGATTCAAGAGAAAGAGAAGATGAACTGAGGATTGTGCTGCTGGGAAAAACTGGAGTTGGGAAAAGTTCAACTGGAAACACCATCTTAGGAAGAAAAGTGTTTTTATCAGACATTTCTGAAAAATCTGTTACTAAAGAGTGTCAGAAAGAGACAGCTGAAATCAGCGGCAGACACATTACTGTGATCGACACTCCAGGACTGTTTGATACTGAACTCAGTAATGAAGAAATCCAGAGAGAAATCAGCAACAGCATCTCCATGATCCTGCCTGGACCACATGTGTTCATCATCGTGCTCAATTTAGGACAACGATTCACTAAAGAAGAGGCAACAGCTGTGGAGATCATCCAGGAGACGTTTGGTGAAAACTCATTAATGTTCACCATGGTGCTCTTCACCAGAGGAGATGATCTGAATGGCAAAACCATAGAACAGTATCTGGGAGAACCTGGATCTGCCCTTAAAAACCTGACTGAAGCATGTGGAAACAGATACCATGTGTTCAATAATAAAGAGACTGGAGATCGAACACAGGTGACTGATCTACTGCAGAAGATAGACAACATGGTGAAAGAGAACGGAGGGAGTTACTACTCATGTAAGATCTTCAGAGAGAAGGAGAGAGAATTACAAGAACAACAGATGAAGATCCTGATGGAGAAAGTGGAGCAAGTGGTCAGAGAAAGAGAAGAACTGATGAACAAACATAAAGAAGAGAAAAAGAAGATGAAGATGAAGATCGAGGAAGAAAGACAGAATCATGAGAAAGAGAGAAAGAGAAGAGAAGATGAATTTATTGAGAAAGAAGGACAATATAAAAGAGACATTCTAGAGAGAGAGGAACAAGAGAGAAAGATACGAGAGGAGCTGAAGAGAGAACGAGAGGAATGGGAGAAACAGAAACAACAGGAAAGACAAAGAAGAGAAGAAGAGGAGGAGAAATGGAGAAAGAAAGAACAGGAAAAGTGGGATGAATATAATCAGAGACTTAAAGAAGAGAGAAAGAGAATGGAAAGAGAGAAGGAAGATGTCCAATACAAACATGAAAAAGAGAAAAAGCAAATGAAGATGATGATGGATGAGGAAAGACAGAATCATGACACAGAAAGGAAGAGAAGAGAAGAGGAATTTAGGGAGAGAGAAGAACAATATAAAGCAGAGATGAAGAGAGAACGAGAGGAATGGGAGAGACAGAAACAACAAGGAAGACAAAGAAGAGAAGAAGAGGAGGACCGAAGGAGAAAGATAGAGCAGGAAACATGGGATGACTATTATCAGAAACTTAAACAAGAGAGAGAAAGAAGACTGAGAGAGAGTGAAGAACTTCAGTTCAAACATGAAGAAGAGAGAGAGAGAATGAAGAAGATGATGGAGAAAGAAAGACAGAATCATGAAAAAGAGAGAAAGAGAAGAGAAGATGAATATATAGAAAGAGAAGAACAATATAAAACAGACATTAAAAGCATAGACGAACAAGAGAGAAAGATAAGAGAGGAGATGAAGAGTGAACGAGAGGAATGGGAGAAACAGAAACAGGAACGAGAAAGAGAAAGAGAAGAAGAAAGACATATATTCAATGAACTTTACACAGAAAGTTCTGAGGGTCAGTATACAAACAATAAATCAAAACAACCAGTTAAATTAATTTGCAAAGAATCAAATATTTGGGTTTATACCATCATACTCGATTCTGATTGACTGGCAGGTATGCATTAAAACCGTCTAATGCACAGGTAGTTCAAAGCCAGTTTAATCAGTTTTATATTAATGCGCTGCTTTCATTGACGCACACACACACACACACACACACACACACACAAACACAGAGAGAGAGATTGGAGATCTCGCTGCACACATACAGAAACATTCAGGAGCACAGAAGCTTGTTGTCAACTCTGCCCTGCAACATTAATGAATAAAATAGCCTGTATAGTGGATCACTACAATATGTTTCTCAACAACGAGGAGGTAAAATCCTTGTTTTAAAATCACTGTCATTAAAAGTTTGTTTCCCCCTTTGGTGCGGATCTTTTTTTTTTTTTTTTGTTGATTTTATATTTATTTATTTATTTATTTTTATTATTAATAAAAAGCCCATTTCCTTTGCACAAATGAGTCAGCAGCAGAGCATGCAGCAGAGATTCTAAAAGAGAATAACAATATCTGTATAACTTCAATAATCATTTAAATAAAAACAATCTAATTAAATAATTTCCTAATTTTATGTGTCTCTGCTATATATATATAAATAATAATTATTTTATTATTATTATGACAATGTGTAGAGTCATTGATATTTTAAATGATCCCTACTAAGTTGAGGGCATTGATAAATATGGATCTTAAGGAAACATTTTCACTGGCTGTATGAATGTTGCAGTCTCCAGAGATTGTGGTGCCCAGGAACCTGAATGACTCCACTGCAGTCACAGTGCTGTCCATGATGGTGAGTGGGGGGAGTGCAGGGGGGTTTCTCCTGAAGTCCACGGTCATCTCCACTGTTTTGAGCGTGTTAAGCTCCAGGTTGTTGACTGCACCAGACAGCCAGCTCTTTAACCTCCTGACTGTAAGCAGACTCGTCACCGTCCTGAATGAGGTCGATGAGTGTGGTGTCGTCTGCAAACTTCAGGAGCTTGACAGAGGGGTCTTTAGATGTGCAGTCGTTGGTGTAGAGGGAGAAGAGCAGTGGGGAGAGAACGCAGCCCTGAGGAGCTCCAGTGCTGATTATACGGGTGCTGGATGTGTATTTTCCCAGCCTCACTAGTTGCTGTCTGTCTGTCAGGAAGCTGTTGATCCACTGACAGACGGAGGTGGGCACGGAGAGCTGAGTTAGTTTGGGCACTGCACCAGACAGCCAGCTGCTCGACCTCCTGTCTGTAAGCAGACTCGTCACCGTCCTGAATGAGGTCGATGAGTGTGGTGTCGTCTGCAAACTTCAGGAGCTTGACAGAGGGGTCTTTAGAGGTGCAGTCGTTGGTGTACAGGGAGAAGAGCAGTGGAGAGAGAACACAACCCTGAGGAGCTCCAGTGCTGATCGTACGGGTGCTGTATGTGTATTTTCCCAGCCTCACTAGTTGCTGTCTGTCTGTCAGGAAGTTTTTTCAAACCTGCAGTAGAACTCATTCAGATCGTCTGCTAGTTGTTGATTCTCCACAGTGCTGGGGGATGGTGTCTTGTAGCTGTCTTGTATCTTGGCCACACTCCCTTGGCTAAGGTGCATAATAAAAGCTGGAGCTTGAATGATTTCTGCTCGATGTCGGCAGAACCACATTTTTAGAGTTAAACTCTGCGCACGCCGAAGAGCTGCGGGACCTCGGTCTGCTCCGGAGGCCCACACCATTACCGACCCCCACTACTGCATCTCGCCCACAGCGGAGGCGCCACAAGTGGCACGAGAGGAAGCAGAAGAGGGGTAAGCACGGAGGTATCCAGGCTAGGCTAGCGGCTAACCCACACAAGCCGGCTATCCCCACCATCGTACTGGCTAACGTACGCTCTTTGGACAATAAACTGGACTACATAAGACTACTACGCTCAACCCAGAAGACTGTAAGAGACTGTTGTGTTTTTGTGTTCCTGTGCAGTGGAACTCACCGATGTCTTCACAGACATTTTCAACATCTCGCTAAGTCAGGCTGTTGTCCCCACATGCTTCAAAGCTACCACCATCATTCCAGTCCCGAAGAAGTCGTCTGCATCCTGCTTCAATGACTACCGTCCAATTGCACTTACCCCCATCCTCATGAAGTGCTTTGAACGGCTAGTCATGCACCATATAAAGTCTGCCCTCCCCCCCTCACTGGACCCCTTCCAGTTTGCATATCGGTCCAACCGCTCGACCGACAGCTTCATCCATCAGGCTGTCAGGAAGCTGAAACTCCCTCCCGACCTTGCCCCCCCCTCCCCTCTCTTGCCCCACGCACCACTGAACTCTAACCCTCTGACGAACTCTCCCACTCCCCCCCTCCCAAATACTCACACACACTGTCACTTTAATCAGTCTAAATAAGCTCTTTTGCACTACAAATCATTATATTTGCACTGTTGTTTACTTCACTGGTTTGCACTCTTATCTGCCATGTGCCTTGTGCTGCTTTATATATATTTTTATATTTTTTTCATTTTACCTTATTGTATATTTGTATAGTTGTATTTTGTATTTAATCTGTATTTATGTTCTACTGTTAGTGTTATCTGTATGCACCAAGGGTCTGAGAGTAACACAATTTCAATTCTCTGTGTGTATGTGCTGTACATGGGGAAGAATTGACAATAAAGCAGACTTTACTTGACTTGATTTAATATTGAATGAGAAATGATTATGTGATGAGCCAGATGAGGAGGTGTTTGCAATATTACAGTCACTGCTGGTCCCATCCAGTTTTAAGTTGTTAAAGTAATCACTTGTTCAGCACAGTTCCAAATGTTTATCATTCAGCACCAAGTCTGCTAGTCTCACCAAGAACCAAGACTCCTTCTTTGCCACTGACCTCACCCTGCTCCAAACCTCATTTGTTCTCACTGGTCCTGCCCAGCTCCAAGTGTCTTTCGTTGGTGCTCGTCCCACCCAGCCCTAAGTCTCCTTTGTTGTTGCTGGTCTCACCCAGCTCCAAGACTCCTCCGTCGCCATCGGTTCTACTCAGCTCCAAGTCCCCTTTGTCACCACTGGTCCCACCCAGCTCCAAGTATTCTTTGTCAGTGCTGGTCCTGCCCATCAGCAAGGCTCTTTTTTGTCACTGGTCCTGCCAAACTACAAGTCTCCCTCATTGTTGCTGGTCCTGCCCAGCTCCAAGTGTCCTTTGTTGGTGCTCATCCCACCCAGCCCTAAGTCTCCTTTGTTGTTACTGGTCCCACCCAGCTTCAAGAATCCTTCGTCGCCATCGGTCCTGCTCCACTTCAAGTCCCCTTTGTCACTGCTGGTTCCACCCAGCTCCAAGTGACCTTTGTTGGTGCTGGTCCTGCCCAACTACAAGGCTCTTTTTTTTGTTGCTGGTCCCGTCCAGCTCGAAGTCTCCTTTATCGTCACTGGACCTGCCCAGCTACAAGTGTCCTTCATTGGTGCTGGTCCCACCCAGCTCTAAGACTCCTTAATTGCAGTTGGTCCTGCTCAGCTCCAAGTCTCCATTGTCACCGCTGGTCCCACCCAGCTCCAAGTATTCTTCATCTGTGCTGGTCACACCCAGCTACAAGTCTTCTTTGTCACCACTGGTCATGCCAAGCTCCAGTTGTCCTTCGATGGTGCTGGTCCCACCCAGCTCGAAGTCTCCTTTTTCACTGCTGGTCCTGCTCAGCTCCAAGTCTCCTTCATTGCTGTTGATCCTGCCCAGTTTTAAGCCTCTTTCCTCTGCCAAAGGCATACAGTTCCTTGGCCTTATATCCACTGTCTCCCTTCAGCCCCTCGTCTGCTCCCCAGACTCCACCTCGGCCACATTGGCTCCACCTTGGTTCAACACATTCTTGGCTCCACCATGGACACCATGGCCATCCCTCAGGCTTTACCTTGATATATCGCTCTGGCTTTTCCTCTGCCTCTGACTTCCAGCTGCACCTCGCCCCCTCACCCCTCTGGCTCTGCCAGCCCCCCTTCCCCCTCCCTCAAAGATAGCTACCTGTATAATGGATAATGGTTGAGAACCACTGAGATGGACTGTTAACATTTTATAAATAGTTTACATTTTAGATTTGAGTTTAGCACTTGTTGCTCAGGGTCATATGTAAACTCTTTAACAGGGTCAATAGCTGTAAACTCTATTATTGTCATTTTCAGATGAAGAAGATTCATCATCAGAGTCAGGATGTTTGAGAATCTTGCTGTTTGGGAGGACAGGAAGTGGAAAGTCTGCAACAGGAAACAATATCCTTGGAAACGTTGAGTTGCACAGGGAAGCCAGTTCACAGTCGGTGACCACTGTTTGTCAGAAGAGAGTTGGTGAAGTTGATGGTCAATCAGTAGCTGTTATTGATACTCCAGGACTCTTTGACCCCTCACTGACAAATGAACAAGTGCAGGAAGAAATAATGAAGTGTGTTTCACTGTCAGCACCTGGACCACATGCGTTCATCATTGTGCTGAGCGTGGAAAAAATCACTCCAGAAGAGAAAGACACTTTAGACATGATCAAGATGATCTTTGGCTCAAAAGCAGCAGATTTCTGCATTGTTCTCTTCACTAGAGGAGATGATCTGAGAGGACAAACAATGGAGCAATATGTAGAGAAAAGTAAAGATACTGAACTCAAGACACTGACCAGTGAATGTGGAAACAGATTCCTGGCTTTTAACAACACAGAGACACAAGATCAGACACAAGTTACTCAGCTGTTGAATATGATAGAAGAAATGAATCAGGGCCGATACTTCACTAATGAGATGTTTGAAGAGGCAGCGATCTCCATTGAACATATAAGGGAAATAATAAAAGAAAATGAAAGACAAAATCAGTCTCAAGTTGAAGAATTAAAAGTCAAATATGACATGGAATTTGAAAGCATGAAAAAGAGACTGGAGGAGAAAAAACAAAAGATACATGAGGAAAAACAGAGGCTGCAGAACAAGTTCAGTGAACAAGAGGAACGACTCAGGAGAGAGTTTGAGGAGAAAGAAAAATCTGATCAGGAGAAACGAGAGACGGAGGATCAGAAACAATCAGAAGAAGAGAAACAGCAAAGAGCTGAATATGATCAAAGAATAGAGAAGATGAAGAGAGAGATTGAAGATCTGAGAATACAGTATGAAAAACAGCAAAAAGAAAGGGAAGAAGAAGATGATAGAACGAGAGATGAAAAATATAAACAAAGCCAAGAAAAGATGAAAAATTATCATGAACATGGCATGACAGAGTTAAGAAAAAAACAGGAGGAGGAAATAAAAAAGAGAGATTCAGAGGAACAAATGATGAAGGAACAAGAAGAGAAAGAGAGAGAAGAATGGAAGAGAAAAATAAAAGAGGCTGAAAATGACAAAGAGACTCAAGAGGAAATTAAACGACAGCAGAGAGAATGGGAGGAAGAGAAGAACAGAGAGATGAGAGAACGAGAGGACGAGGAAAGAGAGAGAAAAGCGAGACATGAGGAACAGCTGAGAGAAAAACAGGAAGAACTGGAGAACAAGAGAAATAATTCTGAAAGAGAGAGAGAAGAAGAAAAACAAAACAGAGAGGAGGAGAAACAACAACAGATAAGAGAGAGAAAACAAAAAGAGAGAGAATACGAAGAAAAGATAAAGGAAATGAAAAGATTTTATGAGCAGCTGGAGGGAGAGAGAAAAGAGGAGAGGAAGAGAATAAAACAAGAGGATGAAGAGAGACGAGTGGAGAAGAGATGGGAGAAAATGATGGAAGATCTGAAACGAGAGCAAGAGGAGGAGATCAAGAGAAGAGAAAGAGAGGAGACAGAAAGAATAGACAGAGAAGAAAAAGAGTGTGATGAAATGAAACAGAATCTTGAAGAGGAAATAGAGAAGATGGAGAAGAAACATGAAGATGAAGCCAGAGAACAAAGAGAAGAACTGAATGATTTCAGAAAGAGAAAAGAGCAGCACGTTCAGGAGCTCAAGGAGAGACTTGAAGAGTTTCAAAAACAACTGAATAAAGTGAAAAGGTTAAGAATGGACCTAGAAGATAAATGGACATGTCATGTCATGTGAAACATTATTGATCAGTAGTGAATTTGTAGTGAATTTGAAGGGTTTTTCTGTATTTCTCTTTCTTTCTTCGTATAATCAGGGTTATTCCCACATGCTTCTGAAGGCTCACTGTCATACAGAGTTTAATCACTTACTGTACATACAGTACCTGTCAGTTATTAAGAGATCATGCAGACCTTGATGAGGGGGTTTGATTAGAGTTAAAGTTCTGCAGGAGCAGATTTGAATACATCTGAACTAAAACGATCATACAAAATTATTTTTCTTTTGGTAGATTTTGAAAAAAAAAAGATGAATTATAGCAGACCATAAAAGAGAAAAAAGATAGAAAACTGATGTGAGCTGTTCATGGACTGTAAAATCTCTCATGCAGTAGATGAAACCTAAGATCACAATAATATCGTAACTAAAAGATGTTTACTTTGGGTGTTTTCATTTAATTATTTGTAGCATCATCATTGTATTCTGAACATTATTCTGAAATGACGCTGTACTTTCACATTTTCTGTTATTTTCTGGTGACTAACACTAAAAATAAATGTCTCATTCACACAGACCATGTGCTTCTGTTAGTCCTTCATTACTGAGACGCTGAACAATAACCAATTCATATATTTTACAAACCATTTACCAAAAAGAAAGACTGAACTGAGTAAAACCCAACAAAACTTGAAAACTTATACTGTGGCAGAATAACTACATGTAATCTATTATAGTTACCCATTAACTACCTATTATTTTTAGCCTGTCTTCAACATCATCTAAAGCTCTAACTGAAACTCTGCTAAATACCATGAATAAACTTTAGCCAAGGCTACAGATACAAGTAACTTTACTGCAACTGTGTAGTAAATAATATGTTGAGAGTTTGACTTTAAAAACTCTTTTTAATGTGGCATTAACACACACAGACAAATGGTGTACCAGTTGGAAGTGACTTGTGTTGTTCCCATTAGAGGATCCCCCCCCCCCCCAACAAAACCCATTCAAATAATTTTTCTGTTCCTCTAAAC